>NC_087188.1:12961234-12966234 GCF_035594125.1 Scylla paramamosain
TATTCGTGGAGTACATCAAAGGCTTTTTTTGAACCTCGGCAATTTTTCTCTCGCCTTACTTTCGCAACGCAGAGACGATAACGAGGGAAGAGAGAGGGAGATAAATAAAGGAGGAGGAGGAGGAAGAGGAGGAGGAGGAGGAAACAAAGAGAGATAAAAGTGAAGACAAATAGACGAAAAGAAGGAGAAAACAGCAAAATAGAAACAAAGCATTAGAGAGAGAGAGAGAGAGAGAGAGAGAGAGAGAGAGAGAGAGAGAGAGAGAGAGAGAGAGAGAGAGAGAGAGAGAGAGAGAATAATTAGTCGTTTTACACAGATGTTAATAAACTCACCATTTTTAGACACCTGTGTTAGTTAACGACTTGCATCATCTGTGTATCACCATCATCATCACTCATCATCGTCATCATCATCTTTCATCACCATCATCATCAACCATTATCATTCCTCCTTCGGTTGGTGAGAGTGAGTGGGTGGGGAGAAGCCTTCTGCTGTACTATTCAGTCTCCTCCACCAGTAATAGAACAGTCACCCATACAACACAGTAAACAACAACACATCCACCAGCACAAGAGGGCGCCTGTAAAACTCCACTGAATGTTCTACGAGTCTTCATTCTAAGGGTTTACGCTTTTAAACCCCATGTAAAACCCTTTAAAATTCTCGAAGACTCTATTAATTTTTCGTAAATAGCTGCACACTCATTAATAGTCGTGATAAGAATGATTCTGAAGAAAGCGCAAGTAAAAACTCCGCCGTGAGGTCTTCAAGTCTTCGCTCTTAAGATTAACTGATTGGAAACTCTTTAAAAAAAAACTTGAAAACCCCTGGAAAACCCAAGCAAATACTGTAAATACTTGAAAAACCCCTGAAAAACCTGAAAATCTCTTTAAAACCCTTAAAAAAATTGAAATCCCTTTGAAAAACCCTTGAAAACCTTAAAAATCCTTTGAAAACCCTTATAAAACTTGAAATTCCTTTGAAAAACCCTTGAAAAAAAAATTAATCCCTTTGAAAACCCTTAAAACATTGAAAACCCCTTTAAAAACTCTTGAACCCCCTTTGATAACCCTCCAAACACCCGCACACTCACCAATAGTAGTGATAAGAATGATGGAATAGAAGAGAGCGCCGGCAAAAGTCCACTGGCGGGTCTCCGGGTCCTCGTTGCCATCCCAGCCATCGTTCTTGATGGCTTTGATCAACGACTTCTCAAACTTAATCAGCCGGTGACGCACAGACAACGACCACTTCGTCTCGTTCAACACTATGTCGTTCTTGGTGATGTTCCACAGGTCGTCTGTCACCTGCGCCATTGGGAAAGGTGTGAGAGTAAGGTGATGGTGGTGGTGGTGGTGATGATGGTGGTGGTGGTGGTGGTGGTGGTGGTAATGTAAAATAATGGTGTTTTTTTTTTGTGTGTGTGTTTATCTCAGTAAGAAGGGAAAAGAAGGGAAAGAAAGATAAGAAAGAAAAGGAAAGAAAGAAGAGAAGAAATAAAGAAAAAGATAAGAAAGGAAAAGAGAAAAGAAAGGAGAGAAAAGCATATCTCAACTCCTCTCGACTTAAGAAAAGAAAGGAAAAGAAAAAAGAGAAAAAAGGAACAGAAATAAAAAATACTTACTCTACTTAAAAAAATAAATAAATAAAAAGAAAACACACAATCTCCCTTTTAACTCCCAACCAGTCCTTTTAACTCCCAACCAGTCCTTTTAAACTCCCAACCAGTCCATTTAAACTCCCTATCAGTCCATTTAAACTCCCAACCACTCCATTTAAACTCCCAACCAGTCCTTTTAAACTCCCAACCAGTCCTTTTAAACTCCCTATCAGTCCATTTAAACTCCCAACCACTCCATTTAAACTCCCAACCACTCCATTTAAACTACCACCCACTCCCTTTAAACTACCACTCATCTGATCTCTCAACACCCAACCAGCCCTATTCAACACTCACTCTACCGCACTCTCAACCACTCCACGTACTCACCTCAAGCCTGACCGCTGACATATTAGCCTTGACTGCTTTCTCGTGCTCCGCCTCAAGTCTCTCGAAGGTGAAAGCTCCGACAATTGTATACCCAATGACTAAAGAGACGAGACCGATGTGGCTGATGAGAAACTTAATGATGTTTTTAAGGTAATACCCGCATGATCCACACTGCCCTCCATCGCCTCCTCCTCCTCCTCCTTCCTCTCTCATCTTGCTTCTCCTTCTTCTCCTCCCTCGTGTTCTTCCTCCAGTTTTTCTTGTTGTGTTTTAGTTTGTTTGTTTGTTTGTTTTGTTTTGTCTCTCTCTCTCTTTATTTCTACTTTGCTTTTGTATCTTTTTCTGTCTTTTGTTTTGTTTATCTTATTTTCTGGTAGTATTTTTCTAACTTATTACTCCTCCTCCTCCTCCTCCTCCTTCTCCTTCTCCTCCTCTTTCTTCTCCTCCTTCTCTCCTTGTACTTATTGTTAATCTGTCCTATATATTCCGCGTTGTCCTATTTTGTCTTATTTATCCTCCTCCTCCTCCTCCTCCTCCTCCTCCTCCTCCCCTCCTCCCTCCCTCCTTCTCCTCCTCCTCCTCTTCCGCCTTCTGTTGCTTCTTTTCTTTAACTTTTGTTGTTTAGAATGTGACTTTTTTTTGTTTCACTTCTCATCCTCTTCCGTTGTGTTTTTTTTTTTTATTATTATTTTCTAGGCAATTTTTCACCTTTTCATCTTCATTTCCTTAATTTTCCTTCTCTTTTTATCGCCTTCCTTTTATTTATCGTTTGGTAATGGTGTTGGTTAATTCGTTATCTTCGTTCTGTCTCGTTTTTCTTCATTCAGCCCGATTCTCATTTGTTTTTCGTTCTTTTTTTTCTTCAAGTATAAACACTTCAAAACGTTCTGCTAATTATTTCACTCATTCTGGCATTTATAGTTTAAGTAATCGTAAACACCTCCCTTCATTTTCAGGTAACATTTTATATTTTTCATTCTCTCTCTCTCTCTCTCTCTCTCTCTCTCTCTCTCTCTCTCTCTCTCTCTCTCTCTCTCTCTCTCTATTCACTTGTTTTATTTAAGGGTATTTTTGAGCCAGCGACCTTCATTTGTTTTGCACGTCGCGTCGCATCGTTCAGTCGTCTATACAATGTTCCCTCTCATGGCGTCCTTTTACCGTATATTTGCCTCTTAATTTTATCATTTTCTTGCTGTATCGTCGCTTTATTATTATTCTTCATTCGTAAGTCAAGTTTTTTTTTATGTCTTCATTCTAATTTCACGTAGGTTTTCAATAAATATCGTTTGTTTCCCTGTCGTAATGTATTTGTTTGTTAAAGTCTTTGGTTTCCTTGAGCGTACGTATCACATTTTGATTTTCAGTGCTGTTACTTTTTTTCCAGATACGTTTTTCATTTCCATCGATTATTGCATTTATTTAACTATTTTATTGTCATTTATTTGTTTATTTTCTTCTTATGGATACCAGTTACTAGTTATAATTGTATCCATTTCAGTGTACGTCAGTTTTTCCATAGCACTGTGATGTCAGTTAAGTACAGTCACTTTTCCTTACACATCTCTCATTTGATTATAACTTTTTTTCTTCAGTTCTTCTTTCTAATTATATTCACTCACAATTAACACTCGTAGACAGTTAAAAAAAGTGACGTACTTCATATTTAGTACAATAGCTTATTTTTATTGGTCAGAGCTTTGTTTTCAGGTTTAATTAATTCCTACCACTCGTACCACAAACCACTTTCGTACACTATTAAAGAATTAACGTACTCCGTCCATCGTACGTCAATTTTTCCACCATGGCACGGAAGTCACAACCCAGCGTCTTATCTTCCTAATCTTGAGCTTGTCCTCCACAAGAACATGGCGGCACGGTTTATAAGGCTTTTTCTTCCCTTTCCTCTTCCCTGTGCCTCTTATCGCTGCTTATTTACACTTCCGAGAACTGTTTTCCCGGGAGAGCCGCGTCCTTGCACCTGATAAACATTTTATTGGCTGCCTTCCCGCCTCCGGAACCAGTTTGTTGTCAGTGACGTCATCCCGATCGCTTTTTGTTTCAGTGTTGCCGGCGGAAGGTCCCTCACCCCGATATTTATTTCCGGGTTCCTTTTCTTACTCTTCATTATTCTTGTATTCTACTGTACTTCGCTGGCTTCTAGTGTCTATGTTTCTCAGGGGTACAGTTTTCTTGACACTTCTCTGCTGGGGAAGAGAAAAAAAGGAGTTATTTATGCGAATCGTATGCGTGAATCGGTGTTTTGTTCGTGAAATGTATAGATGACATAAAGATGAGTGTCGCGAGGGTGAATCCAAGCACCTGTTTTGTGAATCTGTGCGTGTGTGTGTGTGTGTGTGTGTGTGTGTGTGTGTGTGTGTGTGTGTGTGTGTGTGTGTGTGTGTGTGTGTGTGTGTGTGTGTGTGTGTGTGTGTGAGATGTATTTGTTTTGGCATTAAGTCTTCTTTATGGGAACCCGGAAACAGGGCATTAATTATGAATATTTTCTTTATTTTTTTCACGTTTTCATGATAGACTTCTATGTATTTCATTTTTTTTCTAAATTAAGGATTTGTTTTTCTATTTACAAATGAAAAATATGTAAAGTTAATGGCCTATATAGCTTTACTTTAAATATAATATGATGTAGTAGTAGTAGTAGTAGTAGTAATAATAGTAGATAAAATTGTGGTAGTAGTAGTAGTAGTAGTAGTTATTGTTGTTGTTTTCACACCCAGCCACGCAACCCAACCAAGCCTAGGCACACAACCCACACTCAGACTATTTAGACCTGAAAATGCGTGTACCCCAAATACACACACACACACACACACACACACACACACACACACACACACACACACACACGGTAAGCCTAAATAGACGAAGAATCTCTCTCTCTCTCTCTCTCTCTCTCTCTCTCTCTCTCTCTCTCTCTCTCTCTCTCTCTCTCTCTCTCTCTCTCTCTCGACAAAAATTTCTACCGTTTCGCGTCATCCCGCCTTCCTGTCTC
>NC_087188.1:12981234-13021234 GCF_035594125.1 Scylla paramamosain
TTTAACTACAATGAAAACGCCCTTGTAAATCCCAATCACTTCCTCTAGACTCAATGAAAGTAACTGGCAAGGCGCGGAAACATTTTACATTTCAGTTCAAGCCGGTGTTCTGAAACGCTTTGCTCTTTCACCACGACTATTTTCAAAGGGCACAGAGATGATTAACCGTGTTCTCAAGACTGTTTATCCAGTTAGTAATGTAGAAATGATGTTATTCTCTCAACAGACTCGTAAATATACTTTTAAAAACCCGTGTCATTTCAGCTACAGCCTTTTCAGAGTAGCGGAGGTGCGGGCAAAACTGGTTCAGAATTGGTTCACGAGCTCGCTTCGGAACTCAGCGGGCACAGCGGGTAGCCAACACTAACAAGGCGAAGAGTAATGGTTGTTCTTTTCTGACAATTACCTTGAAATAAACAAACCTTCAGGGAAACAAACTTAACGTGACTGAAAAAAAGATGGAACGATAAATATATATGAAATTAGTATTAGAACGCGAAATAAAGGAAGCTAAGATGCATTGTGATGTGTTACCGTTTTCTTTTCCCGTAAGAAGCCCATTTATATAGTTCACATGTTCATTTCAATAATATTTAGTTAAGTTCCAATACATATACTTTCTGAACTTTCAAAATCCATACAAATCTTGCCATAAACACAAAATATTCTTCACTTATTCACACGCAAATTACCCTCTACTTATTCAAGCGTCTATGCATTTTAATTTACCTATTAATTCTCACCTATCTATTCATTTCACAATTTTAAGACGAACAGTATCACTCGTACATCACCACCACCATCACCACCACCACCATCACCACCATTATCATTACCCCTGTCATATCGAGTCCTCATTATCTGACCCCACTGATACCTTCCCCTCAGTTATTTCTTCTCTGCTTACACGTGACACACACACACACACACACACACACAGAGAGACCCTCGCTGCATTGCTACACGCTTCATAAACCCTCACCGCTCGATGAAACACGTATGAATTTTATTAAGGCTATTTCCACTGCTCTCTCTCTCTCTCTCTCTCTCTCTCTCTCTCTCTCTCTCTCTGGTAAATCGTATGAAGAAACGGTAATAGAGTTACAAATATAAACTGATTCTCTCTCTCTCTCTCTCTCTCTCTCTCTCTCTCTCTCTCTCTCTCTCTCTCTCTCTGACAAACACTGAGCATGACATCAACCTGAAAGACAGACACACACACACACACACACACACATGGAGAGAGAGAGAGAGAGAGAGAGAGAGAGAGAGAGAGAGAGAGAGAGAGAGAGAGAGAGAGAGAGAGAGAGAGAGAGAGAGAATGATAAGGAAGGGAATGAGGAAAGGAAACAGAGAGAGGAGGAGGCAAAGGAAGCGTGAAGGAAGGAGAGAAGGGAGGGAGGGAAGGAGAAAAGGGAGGGAGAGAAGGAAGGGAGAGAAGGAGGGAAGCGGAGAGAAATGTCTCGGTTATTTATTGTTATTAATGACGGTGCTGTCTAGGCAGTCTGGTCTGGAAGACGACCAAATGACTGACTGACTAGTAAATACAGTTTCTTCCTCCCTCTCCCTTTCTTTCTCCCTTTGCTCTCTCACCACGAGTTTTCAGAGGTCACAGATGCTTAGCCAGGTTCTCAAGAGTGTTTCTCCTGTTCATATCGTAAAAATCTTGTTAATCTGTCACTAGAACCGTAAAAAAACATCCTTCTTTAAGCACGCTGGTAAAGATGTAACTAAAAACTATTACTAAACTCAATGTAAAGGTAAAAGTTACTGATTGAACATTCCCACTCTTGTAACTGTCTTCAACTCTCGGTTTAAGGAATAAGACATATCACAGCCTCCTTATTTTTTTAAACGCTGTGTTCTCTCATTATTTTCAAAGGCCACGGGGATGATTAGTCAGGTTTTTTTGCTATTTTTTGTCCCATTAACGAAAAATACATACGAAGAAATAAGAAACACTGAAATTTCTCTATAAGAATAAGCGACGGGGATTATGGAAATAACCTTCGCCTAGTAATTTTGAGACAACCATTTATTCATGTGAAAAATATGATGTTTTTTTTTTTTTTTTTTTTTGTGATGTAATCAGTGTCAAGATCAGTAGTGAAATTAAACTTAAATTAATGTAAATCTAACCTACATTAGCTCTCAGATGAAAACCCCAATGTTATTTCAAATATCATACTAGTTCAAGATTATCCCTTTGATTTTATTACAGAACTATGTAAATTAAAACAACTCTGCAGATTACCATTCCTAATTTTAGTGTAAGAGGGGTGTAGCCTAGGACAACAAAAAGCCTGAAAAAAGGCACATAAGATACAAGTCGAAAGAGTTATCCAAAAAATTATCTTGAAACCTAATACACGGTAAACAATTATGTATACAGACACGTCTCAGTATTCTTACCAAGCCGAAGTGAATGCAGAGGTATGTAGATTATACAGTTGGTCCTCACACAGCGTTCTCCAGGCACAGACAAGAACCCACCACTTCGGTAACTAGTAACACACGCTACGTTTTCTTCCGCACTCACAACAGACAAACTTTGAACTTCTCACTACTCACTCTCCGCCTTGATTCCCTCCTCTCTCTCTTTCTCTCTACCACACCGTCTCACCGCCTGTCTCGCCTCCCATGCACACTACGAGTAAGCACAGAGAGACGAGCACTTGTGGGAGGCTGCCCCGTGTTCTCTTTAGCAGACAGACACATAGCGAGGCGGTAGTTTTGCTCTTATAGATTATTTTCACCCTCGTGGCGGAGGCGAGCTAAGACTGGCTACCGGGCCTCCGCCAGACACACACACCCGCACTGCGCTCGTCCACCAGGCACTGTGTCGCCATGCCAAGCTTCCCTGCCCCTGCCCCGAGGCCCACGCCCCTACCAAACCACCCTTCTTCCCCCCTCATTCCTCCCCTGCTCCCGCACCTGCCCCAAGACTCACGCCCGCGCCACCCTCACTGCCCCGCCTCGTCTCAGTGACTCAGTGTACTCTCCCGTATTCTCAAGAACTTGGGCGTCCTATCTCTACTTAACCAAGCTTTAGTATAAATCATTAAGGTTTTTAAAGGTGTTTTCATGATTCTAGCGATAGTCACAAGAGAATTCCGCATCATGTATTGAAAGAGCGGTCATGAAAACAGAACTTATAATTTGGTATTTCAAAATATTTCGGTATACGAGCCCTATCTGCATCATAGTCGCAACCCCACAGTCAGTCGAATCCTCAAACATTCAGACGTCTAATCTCGAGACTGTAAGGAGTTCAACTGGCTGTTTTTGTGATTGTACTGATTGTCTGTTAAGGATTCCGCATCATCACGGACAAAAACCGCTAGAGGTAAAAAAAAATAAAATAAATAAATAAATAAAAATGCAGCATCCAAGTTGTTACGTGATGCACTTCAGTTTTCATTTTTGTAGTCCGAGATTAGCGTTTACTTCCCACCTACTCACGAAATGCAGGATTCCAAAACATTTTCTATTACTACCTAGAACATATTAAACTTTCATGCATTACTGGGTGTTGGGGAACATCTGGGTCCTCAACATACTCTAAATAAAGCCTAAGGTCCACGAGAGATGCCGGGAATGTGGAAGATAAATCAAGTTCCCGTGACGTGCTCAGAACAAGACCATTATTCATTAGCCACTGCTGCGTCAGGAGTGAGATGCCAGTCACAGGATGGCTCACCTATATCCACTCCTGCCTGTGGTGTTCAGGTTATAACTCTTTCTTCTTTACTTTGTTTCCTTCCTCTAAACACACCAATAAGATTTTTCTCCAGTCCTTGCCAATGTTTTTTATTGTTATAGCTCATCTTTTTTATTTTGTTTCCTTCCTACATGAACCAGAAGTTTAGACACATCAGTAATATTACTTTTTTTTTTTCAGCTTGTTACAGAGTGAATATGAGTGTGTCAAAAGAACTGACAGTACATTAGATAGAGGGAGAGACAGAAAAGAATAAAGAATTGACTTAGTACTATTACATTAAATATAGGGAGAGCTGCTGTAGGGGTTAGCAGTGGTCATTTATCACAGGAGGCAAGAGTTTCACTGACTCTCCCTTATGGCATTATGGAGCTATTTCTGTAAATGCAACTCTTCTCATTACAATATCCTTGACCAACACTCCAGCCTCAAGACCACAGGAACTCCCATTCTTCTTTGCTTCTGGAAACACAAATCCTTACTTTATAATACCCTTGGGCTACACTCCAGTTTGATGACCACACATGTTCCCTTTCACTTCCTCAAACTAAGCTAACAATTCACTCAACACATGCAGGGATACTGAAAGAAGACATCCCAGTACCAAATGAATTTACTGATCTACAGTTACAAGTAAATTTACGTCATATAGGTAAATTCACTTAATAATAGTTTGTGGCACTTTCAAAATATACATATCACTAACTTAAGATATGGTTTGTCAAGGTACTAATGTGGAAAGAAACCAAAAAAAAAAGAATTAACCCTGAATTCCTAAAAATATTTTGAAGAATCAAATGGTACAAAAATAGGATACTTTATAGATCAATTTCAGGATATATCATACATATGCTAAAATCCTTAACCAACAACTTTAAGGATTAGTGAAATATTAAACGTCTATGTCATTCAGTATGAAGCAATGTGGAAGCATGAAGCAATCATTACTTAACACCAACAAGACAGGTGAAAGGCTACATCACTTGTCAAGAGGAGCTTATGGCAAACACAACCCAGCAGTCATGGCTTCAAGAATGGTCTAAGGTCTTTATTTTGGCATGAGCAGCGATTGATTCATTGGAAGAGTGTTGTGGATCTTTACTTAGTCAGCAGGTGTACACACAATGAAAGACAACCAAGAGGAATCTTCCTCCTGGGTTAAATTTAATGGAGAGGTGAAAGACATTCCTGCAGCCAACAGCGCCCCTCTGCATCACTCGCCAGTGACGGCCTGCCTCTCACGGATACAGCGTCACTTAATTGCACGTGACGGACATCAAAGAAACAAAGTGCTAGAATATTACTTTAAGTGAGATTAAACACATACAAGGAACACATAGATAACTCTTTACTCCTGCAGGAAAACGCCTCTTTATTTTACTAATACATAGAGAAAATGCTGTCAACAAGAGATTGCATGCAGCAAACAAATCCTCCTCAACACGAGCACAGCAAACAAATCCTCCTCAACATGAGCACCAATAGCTTGTGCTCATTTAAAATCATACATGTTCATACATTATCCATAGTTTGATTTTAAAAATATAATCTCATTAATACATAAAACTGCATAATCTTAAGTTTTAGCAAATTTTAATGTTAACACAGGACAAAAAATGGCTAGATTCAAAGCAACCAACTGATGTTTAAAAGTACAAAGCTGCCTAAATTTAACAACCTTGAACATGATTACCCATCCGGAGCACTCACTGGAGGAGTGACGTGCTCTCCCCTTGGAGACATCCTGCTGGGTCTACATGGAGGTGGGGGCCCAGAAGTTCATTTCACGGAGGGTTGAAGGTTTTGGGTGCCTCCTCCTCTGGCCCATGACCTTGGGTAGTGCAGGGATGTCCCCTTCCTCTAGCTGCTTGGGGAGCACCGGCCCTTCCTGCTTGAGAGTGGAGGCCGTGTTTAGGGTGCTTGGATTAAAGGTGCTTGGGTTAAAGGTGCCTTGGTAGTCCTGCATCTGCTTGGTGTAGAAGTAGCTGTGGGCCGAGATCTTCCTTTGCGGTTCCATTGCGACACCCACCATACGCTTGCGGCCGAGGGTGGGGGAGTTCTTCGGGGTGGTGAAGGGGCTGGTCGCCGGCGATGTTGGCACACTGTGGCTTGGGGTGGTGGTCAGGGACAGCGACTGAACCCTCTCAAGGAGTGTGCTGTTCTGGTTTCCTATACAGTCCAGGCTCTTGGTGGAGGAGAGCTCTCTGGATGCTGTGGCAGCTGTGGGGCCGAGGGATTCGGTGTTGGTGTTTGGGGAATCTGGAGGGTCTACCTTCACTATAAATTTGGGTTCTGGGGGAAAGAATGTTTATCAGGCTTTGTGTACCTACTGGCTGTCAAGGACATAGTGCGAGAACTAACCAATAATGATGGATAAATGTTAAAACTGAAGAAACAGAGAAGTTTGCGAAGAATAAGCAAACTGATAAACTTGGGCTTAGGATGTGAATGAAATAAGCAAAAGAAAATTTTGAAAAGAACTGTATAAATAGATTTGAAGTCACATGCTGACAAGACAGCTGACAACACAAAAAGTTATTAATGCACTTTTGTACTGACAAGTTCACATTCAATATTAACACAAGCTGAAAATAATTACAAAGTCACACAAACATGCAGGAAGATTATTAGATTTACAAGACACTACAAACATGCTAAAATATGCTAAAACTGGAATAAAGCAATAAATTAGAAGATGCACATACAGAACACATGGGAGCAAAATATAGATAATTCATCACGGCTGCTTCCATGCATGAATCTGCCATGCAAAGACTGGCAGGACAGAAACATTCCCACCCCCAGGCTGCCATGCTAACCCACTATATCCCTAACCTAACACTAGCCGCACCAAAAAACAGACAAATATGCACACTAAACTTGCGACAAACCCACGATGCTAAACTATAGCAACACGCTACACAAAAAACATTCCAGTTCTAATCAACACATATGCATAGACCAGTACAACAACAAGAGCAATGTTTAAGCTGACTTCTATGGGAAAATGCCATCTCCTTAGTTGTAGGAGGTTTTCAATGAGTAGGAATGCTTGAGTAAGAGACTTCAAATCATTCACGGAGGAAGTGAGAAGATAATAACTATTTCTTTCCAATAGTTGTTGGAGACAGGAAGGAAAACTATAAAGGCTGGTTAAGGAATCTGAGGTGTGTGAGGAGGATGTGTGACAAAAGAAATAATGGATAGGTTTTTGTCTTCAATGGATAGGTTTTGCTGAAGACAGGAAGGTGAAAAGCTGTGTGAGGACGTGACATGAGAAATAATGGATAGGTTTTGCTGAAGACAGGAAGGTGAAAAGCTGTGTGAGGACGTGTGACATGAGAAATAATGGATAGGTTTTGCTGAAGACAGGAAGGAGAAACTATTAAAAGCTTGCTATAGAATCTATAGAATATAGGTGTGCAAGGAATATACATAACAAGAGAACAGATGATAGTGGAAAGTTTGTGTTGAAAAGAAGAAAACTACAAAGGGTTGGCTATACAATCTAGGAAGGTGTGTGAGGAAGATCCATGACAAAAGTAAAAATGATAGTTGAATATCTGCGGAATGATGAACTAAGATGCATAAAGTAAACGAAAAGTGATTAAGAAATGGTAATATTTAAATGTGGCAAATATTCTCATTTGAAAAAAGACAAAAAATCTACACAGATCTAAAAATCTCATTAACCATTTGACTCACAACCCACATTTACCCATGAAATTCACTGGAATATGCTGGGCAGTTTTTGGAAATATCTTGCACACCCACAAACTCAAATAGACATGAACACACAATGAAAACACACAACCTTACAGAAAGAAGTAATGAAGCAGACCAATCAGTTGAAATCTCCACTTGTCTATCCTGCCTTTTCAACACACGACACTGAAGAACTGAGAGACAGAGAAGGGGAGGGATGGAGAGAGTACCTGCCTTTCTGTCTTCCACCTATGAGCAGTATACCTTTCCAAACCTTCACTTCTATTTATTTTCCTGCTAAGTTAACAAGGAAGCAGAGGGTAAGAGCACAAATTACTCACACAATCAAAGCCTGAACCACTTTAAGCAGGTCATCTTGGTGGCAAAAAGCACGGAACAAGCAGAAAATACCAAAATCAGCAGGTAACTCCCACAAAAAAGGTGAAAAATAAGAGGGAGATATTGTCAGATTGATGGGAACTAACAGAAAATATAAAAAAACGTGAAGATAACAAATCCCTAAAAATAAAGAGGGAAATTAGGGAAAAATAAGGTATCATACTCTTGAGATCTTTCAGTAGAACGAGGCCAGAAGCAGGGAACAAACGAAAACCTCAAAATACACTAAAAAAGAGAAGGAAAGGAAGACATAGCGATCACACTCCAAGATCTTTCTGTAGAACAGCCGGCAGTGAGGCAAGACCAGCTGACGTGAATGACAAACAAAATACTAACCTCCCCCAAAGTTCATGGGCAGCACCAGCAAGGGATGGACGTCAGGATTTTCTGCCCTGGTCTCTGGGGTGGTGAGGGGAGTGGTGTCTGGGGACGACTCAACTGAGAGGCCTCCTGGTCCGATGGAGATGGTGGTGGTGGTTGGGGTCGTGTCGGGGGAAAACTGCAGGGTATCGTCCTTCACCTGCAGACACGTACACGCATGCATACACACATGTTGGGGTTGATGACACGCGCACACACAAGAATAGCACTTAATTCACGCACATACACTTAATATTTACTTAATTGTGACTTATTTGCATACATATCACTGTGCCACTCAAATTTTTAACCATGGGACAGTATAACATGGTACAGTTGCTTCCTTATCCATCTCTCACACTTAACATACACCTGTCAAGTGAAAGAGAGGTCAGGGGAGGTCAAGGGATGTGTGCTGGGGCAGTTAACTAATGAAAATAAAGGTTATCACTAAATTCAGGGTGACAAAAAATCTTTCTCTACTACTTAAGTTATCCAGTAAAATCTAGAAAATTATTATATCTAGAAAATTATTAAATCTAAGTCTATATAATGGGAAAAAATGCACTTTACTTTATTCTTGCTGGGTAACTAAAACCTTTAATGTCTTATGGTCTTTCTTCATTACTAAAGTTATCGAGTAAAATCTTAAAGTTATCTAATCTAAGTTTTCATAATGGGGAATAATGCATTTTATTCTATTCTTGCTGGATTATTAAAAATCTGCATTGATATTCTGATACCATTGTAGCAAGTAATATCTTAGCTTTAAATTCAAATAATTTACTAATGTCAAATTTTGTTAGAATTTCATAACCTTGGTAACTGAAAGAATTTAAATGAAATAATAATAAAGATTTGTTATATTAGAATTCCAGGTCTTGGTAACTGAAAAGAATTAACAAGAAGCAATAAAAGTTATACTGAAATTTGAAACCATAAAAACAACTTCTATTAGAATTTCACAAGTCTTTGTAACTGAAAGCTGAAATGAACCAATAAAAATTTGTTATATTGGAGTTTCACAGCAATAAAAATGTGTAATATTAGAATTTCACAAAAATAAAAATATCTTCATTAAATTAGAACTTCACACGCCTTGGTAACTGAAAGGAACCAAAGCAACAATAATCTACAATGCAAGCTAATCACACACAGATAAGCTACTCACTTCTACAATGCGTACGGGGTGACAAGCAACAATCTTATCTACTCAACGTACCCACAGAGGACATGCAGACTGGCCAACCTTGTACTCAAACAGGCACTAAGCTCTCCATACATTTCTTTAGTAGTAAAAGAAATGTGCAAACTAAATAATAAAGCCTGTGAAAGCATGTGTGTTTGTGTGTGTGTCTGTGAGTGTGTTTGTGTGTACATGTTTAAGCCATATGCCAAAACAACTATGGCAAAAAAAACACAACCCTGCATAACTACTAGCTATAACACTACAAAAAAACACCTGACAAAAAAAAACAAGAAAGACACATTAAACCAAAAATAAACAGCAAACTAAGAAAAACCAAAGAAAAAAAAAAAGACAAAACGCAACAGACACACATTCCCTCACACACACAAGCCACACACCTCCACAGTCATGCCCCCATCCTGGCCCTGAGGAGATGGCTGGGGTGTGCAGGCACGACCATAGCGGAGCCTCAGGAACCCCCCATCGTCTATTGAAGGGGGAGACACTATGAAGTCGTCCACCTCATACCTGCATTGGGCGAGCCATTACAACACAGCCTTGCCCTCCTCATTAAGGCTGCTTCTCTTCCTATCTCTTGCTACCCTTTCATGTAACAGTAGGGAGCAGTAACTGGGTATTTCTACTTATAGTTATGCAAAGTTACCAGCATTTCTTGTGCCAGTGAAGTGATGATTCTGTATATCTACTTATTGGTATTCTAAGTTTAAATGGTGATATATTTATCTTCAATATCTTGTTTATTATTATCTAACAGCCTTTCCTGTGGCAATACAGCAATAATTCTGTATGCCTACTTATTGCTACTCACACTAAATGCTCAAATGTTTGTCTTGCCAATCAGCATCATCAATATTTATCACACAACTCAGTTCAACTATTTATACAATGCTTGATGTCTAATCCTCCATAAGTTAATTCATCAGATATTCATATTTGTTGAGCTCTAATCACTGCTAGAAACACAAGATACTGTACAAGTTATTATATTACAAAAGCAAGTCTGAGGTGGAAATCTTAAACCAGAAATAAAGAGAGCATTACTCTTATGCCAAAAAACATGTGCAAACATTTATAATCCTTGACCTAAGTGCACAAAGGAGGTCAATTCCTATTAAAAAGGCTTGGGTAACTAACACAAGGCATCCTAAGAGCATAATCCTTGTAAATACATCAAAAAGTTGGTTTACTATGTCAACAAGGTGACTTACTATGGGAACTATCAACAACTCAGTCAAGAGGGGCTTTATACAAGGTTCGGCACTTCATATAGAAAACTTTGGTCTCCTGTGTAAAGAGATGCATTACTCAGGTTTTGGCAGTGTTGCTTTATATCTTAATGTAGCTAAGTGTAGCAAAGCCTTGGTCTCTGTGCAAATGAAGAACAAATCAGTCAAGAGGTGCTTTACTCAGGTTTGGCACTGTTGCTTGAAAACCTCATGTGTATTTTGAGAACTGTCACATGCCCCAAAGTCTTCCCTTGCATACCACACTGGGTGCACATTCCCTTGACTGAGAACCACAACCCTACGCTGAGTCGTGGCTGTCCCTTCTCAACACGGCAGTAGAGATAGAGAACCAATGATAGCTCTCCTTGCATACCGAGTCAATACATCCAAGCATTCCAAGTTTTGCCCACAACACACTACTGAGATTATTCGTTAGTTTATCATGCAAAACTGCTGTACATACATACATACATCCACTACTGTGCACACCTCAGTTAGTATACAGTCACCAGACAAGCATACTGATCAAGTGCAGAAGAGAATAACGTCCCTTAAAATATAGATATGTTTGGCACAGTAAATAGATGCACAGTTTAAAGATTACTAAGCATGAATTGTGTCCTAGACTGGAGGTGATGTTCATAATGCATAATCTATCTTCTGTCTTAAGGTAGAATGACTGGAAGAGTTTTAAAAATAGACAAGGTTATTCTTAAATGCTTTGCCCTTTTGTCCTTCCATGCAGATTATTTTTAAAAGATCATAGATAAGATTAGTCTGGCCACCTGAGGTATTTATACAGTATCTCTTTTTCAAGTATTTTTTCACTATTCACAATGCAAAAACCTCCTTGAACAATCCCTAGAAATGTCAACTTCAAATAGTACATCTTTTGCAAGTATTTTTCACTATTTCATGATGCAAAAAAAATCCTTGAACTATCCCTACAAATGTAAACTTCAATACATCAATAACACTAAAACTTAAGGCATCAAAATTTAAGAATCAGTGTCCAACAAGGTAAGAATGTCAAGAGGTTGTAATGAATGTATAGAGAAAATATAGGCCAAGATAACACAAGCACATAAGGAACATAATACTCAGGTAAGCTTGAAGTTTGTGACATTTATAAGATCAGAGGGAAGAATGAAGACCTGGTGACAGTGCACAAAGGGAGACGGAAGAATGAACACCGATAGTCTATGTTTGTCTATGCCTTTAAAATCTGGGGGAGGCTGAAGCTTGAAGCTATCGGAAGAATGAACACCGATAGTCTATGTTTCTCTATGCCTTTAAAATCTGGGGGAGGCTCAAGCTGTCGGAAGAATGAACAGCGATAGTCTATGTTTGTCTATGCCTGTAAAATCTGGGGGAGGCTCAAGCTGTCCAATCCCCATGAGAAGTTAAAAGAAGGGCGTGAAGCGAGATTTTTATTCCTTGCAGTTTTTTTTAAGGTGATGGCTGTGAAAAATTTGGTCCTTCTGTCTGATCATTTCACTTCAGCCTTGTGATGACATTAAGTAACTGTAAAGATTTCTCTTTCCACAGTAAAAAGGCTTTACACTAAAAATGGAGACTTAATGAATAAATACAATGAATAAAGCAAAAATACTATGCATATATATATATATACACTTATCAATTCACCTACCTAGCCAATTAAATTTTATAAATGTAAGTATTTTAGGAAAAAGTTTGTTTGAGAGTTATAAAAGTGGGAATCCATGAAAATATAAAAAACAGACAAGTGGAATCCATGACAAACATAAAAATGGGTACTTACATTATAAAAATTAAACCTTAGAAAACTAAAAAAAAAAAAAAAAACTCTAGAAAAAAAAATCAAGTACTTGGATATAAAAAACGTAAACCAATGAAGCCAAAAGATACTTACAAATATAAAAATGAATACTTACAGATATACAAATGCACAGACAGTCCTTACCTCATTCCTTTCTTCATGATCCACTTGGGGATGCCGTAAGCTCCACTTGGCACAACAGAATTTGAATCTTCCATTATATACTGGTTCTACACGCACACGATGGCACTACAGAACGCAACAAAAGCTAAGTGCAAAGCAAGACTGCCTGCCACTACTACCTAATTTGAACTGAGTGAAAGAAAGGAGGAAAAAATCAGAAGTGTGTTCAGGCAGGAGCTATTTTGTCCATGGATGTAAGAAGGGAGAGAGTTGCAAGCCTTCGGATCAACATGGTCGACAATCTGTAACAAGAGGAAGGTGGTTATAGTTCAAGACCCAATTTGGCAACCTTAACTAAGGGTCGTTAAGTGAACCCCTGCCCCTAAACACACCTCGGCTATTCATACTGGTGCAAGAAAGTGTTATATAGGTATTTTCTACGTCATTCTCATGTGTCTGCTGTACCTTGCCACGTCAATCACTCTGTTTTAATATGAATACAAATGGAAATTAAGTTTATATTTCGCTTGATAAATTTTGTGATGTATGGTGAATATTCTGCCTGGTTTAGTGTTGATGCAGAATAAGTTATTTTTCCAGTTAAAGTCTTGTCAAACTCTGGGAAGACATCACAAAAGGAGCATTTGATGAACCCCAATTAACACTCCTAGTTTTTCAAGGTTCCTCAACTCTAATCAATATTTCCCTCCACCTTCTGCTGCACTGGATAACTCACCTCTGTATTCATGTACAGCGCTAGTGACTCGCATTCCTCATGGCTGAATTAAAGAGACTTTCCTTCAACTTATTCAGGAGCGATGAAAATTCTTTTTTTTAAGCAGGCCTGGCTGACTTAAGAAAACAACAATTGCTTAAATCCTCAGTTGAAATGAACTGACCTTCCTTTACAACTTATTCAGAACCCTTGAGTTTTTTAAGGCAAGAGGTGCTCTGGCCAAGACAACAAAAAATGATCGAGAGAAAAAAAAAAAGCCCATTGAAGGAACCAGTTTTCAAAGAAGAGTCAAAACCACTATCCAAAATTATTACAAGTGTCTTGAAAGTGCCCTCTACTGAGAAATGTTTCAAATGCATCAGAGATTAATGCAGTTGGAAAGAGGCCAGTGTGAGACCAATGAACACCTGGAGACAGTGTGTGGAGGAGGTTGTGAATAGGACAGTCAACAGAGAGAAGATAAACTACATACACCTGCGACTTGATGATAACAGGTTGGATATAGCAATCTGGGAAGCCACAGTGAAGTCCTCCCAGAAGCTGGCCACTTTTTAAGTTGTTGCCAAGTGAGGGGTGACCCTTAAAATCTGCCTGCATCACCAAGGCCAGGGACGACGAACCCAGCCTCCACAGATACAAGAAGCTAACTATCAGGTTACCACACAACTGCCTACTGGGGATATAGGCCTGAATTTTAAGAGATACAGACCAAGAATATTAAGGAAAAACTGGTAAAGAGAGGGAATAATAAGAACAAGAACAAAAAAAAAAAGCAAGTCAAATAAACACCAGTAATATTTTAAAAAACCTTCACCTATTCACTCCCCGACACAAACTGTTTATTTCCAAGCAAAATACAAGTTTTTTTGTTTTTTTTTTTCAGGTTGTGACCTATACAATGAATTCAGCAGTAAACTTAATGAACGGAACTTAATATAAACTTAACCTAACCCAGCCCTAAGAAGTAAACACTAATTATATTTCAATGTTATCGAAAACAAGAAAAAATTCTTATAGACCAAAAACTTTAAGAAAAAAAATTAAATGAGTAGCATAAAGAGACTTAACAGTGCTACCATATGAAAAATAAGCAAGTTTAACAAAATGACAACGAAAACTCTTGTGTCGTCAAACAGAGGACACTTTACAGATCAAGAACACAAATTGAAAGACGATAAATATATATAAGAAAGCAAATATATTAATAAAAAAAATATCTAGAGAGAGAGAGAGAGAGAGAGAGAGAGAGAGAGAGAGAGAGAGAGAGAGAGAGAGAGAGAGAGAGAGAGAACTCCAGCTATCCGAACACAAAAGACAATTGATCAAACAACACCAATTAACCCTTCCTCACCAAATAAAGGAACGAGATATCAAAGACCCCCACATCCAACAAACTGGCCCCTTTGCACAAAACAACGAACGACAGGCAGTAATCGTTACCGTGGCTTGACGAGGCAAGGGACACACAGACACACACGTTAGTTCACTTAATACGTACTTACAATACATAGACATACTTAGAAATACTTAAATGCAATACACAGATAGAAATACCTTCAAGCTGAGAAGGGGAACTGATGTAATTATAGAAAAGCGAGGTTTGCTGATGCTAATTGAGAGAAAGGAGGAAAATAAGTAAAGGAGGAAGAAAATAAGAAAGAAGGAAAATAAGAAAAAAGAGGAAGAAAATTAGAAAAGGAGGATGAAACTAAGAAAAGAAAATTAGAAAAGGAGGAAAAATAAGAAAAGGAGACAAGAAATTAAATAAAGCAAGAAATTAAAAAAAATAGCGAATGAAGGAGAAGAATGTGGAGAGAGAGAGAGAGAGAGAGAGAGAGAGAGAGAGAGAGAGAGAGAGAGAGAGAGAGAGAGAGAGAGAGAGAGAGAGAGAGAGAGAGAGAGAGAGAGGAACCAGGAAGCCAAAGGACATATCCCTTACAGCCTAAAAGTAGTAAAAAAAGCTACATTAATTATCACAGAAAGAACAAAGAGTAGCAGCAATAATAATAGTCGTAGTAGCAGCCGTAGTAGTAGTAGTAGTAGTAGTAGTAGTAATCACACCCCAGTACTACTTAAACACTACACCAAACCTTGCACACCTCACCCCTGCACTCCCTCAACACACACTGGGCTGGCGGACACACACACACGGAGACTCACACACGCAGACACTTAACAACAAGATGCCCCTCCGCCCTTGGCAACACAATACTATTTTTACAATTCCCATCCCAATCTCTACTCTTCCACACATCCACCGTCATTCAGTCAACTCCAGGGAGACTATTTAATCACTCCTGACCTCTATGTGTACTTACGTGGGCGAGAAAGTAAGATTTCCCGACAAAATAAGGAAGGGTTGTGAGGAAGTGCGTCCGTCTGGTGACCCTGACCTCGAGTGATCACTGGAACGGGTCACAGGTCATTCCTCACCTCGTCCATACATGGATTATAGGTCATTTTATTTTTGGTTTTCTTTTTTTTATAATTTCTACCGGTTCTGTTGTGTTTGGTTCATCTTACACTGTGACTAGTTCAAATTACGTCAGACGTGTTTTTGTGTTTTTGTCTCTTATTTCTGGTGTTATTTGGTGGTTTTGCTATATATTCTTCTTTTTTTATTTTATTTATTTTTTAGTTTTATTGGGTTTTATCGTTGCTATGGGTCTTCTTTTCGTGTCCATGCATAAAACACTCGAACACAATTCCTTTTATAGGATAGCAATATATTCTAACCTTGTATTATTTATTTCTGCTGACTATACTTCCTCAGACTGGTTTCTCATTGCCGTACATATTATATCAGAGTTTTTACTATGCACAGAGCTTGATAACAATTTGGCATCAATGCTATAACGACGGAATTGTTAGTAATATCGATCCTTTGTTCTTCCTTTAATTGTTCTGTTCGTTCTAATCTACGTTTTTAATACTTTTCATCCTTGTATACATAAAAAATACTGATAACACGAATTAATAGCAGTACGAATATCTATTTGTCTATTTAACCTTATTATTAACCTATCTCTCCTCTATTTTACGAGAATCCAACCTTCATATGCGTATTATTCTCTCATTTTTGTCTGCTGAGATGTGGGAAGAGTCTAAATGTATCGGGAAATGTTAGTGAACCGCAGACATACGAATGATTTTTATTGTTGCCAGGTGAGCAATTCTGCAGGCCAGGTGTTTACAAGACTCCCTCCAACCATTTCTTTCCTTTATTTTTCTCTTATTACGGAGATTTCGTGGAAGGAATATTGAGCAAGGTAACAGAATAGGGATTATGACTCAAAAATAATAGTAAATCATTTGATATTATATAGATAACTACCAACACATCGTTATTTACTAATATATGAGTGCTAACTCATATATTAGATTCTTGTTCATTTTTCTTATTTATAGGAAGGCACATTAAACAAGGCCATAAATGAGGAGTAAGTACGTAAAATTATCAGTAAATCATATGATATTAACGGCCAATTAGCACACAGTTAATTGCCAGTTTTCTCCAACCATTTCTTTTACGGGAAAGGCAATAAATAAGACCATGAAAGAGATGTAATGACGCAAATACAGTGATAAATGACCTCACATCAATAATGAACTAGCAACACAATTAACAGTCACGATATCATTGTACCAGTTCACTATAATAATAAGTAAATACACATATAAATCAAATTTCTTTGTATTACAGTAAACCACATCAAAGATACCATTGAAATACCTTTAAATACGAAGACATACCTTCCTAGCAACACAGCACTACTAGCTAACAATAGCATAATAGATGCCAACATTAGTCATTTGTAACTATAGGAATAAGAAGGCGTAGGTACATGAATAAATGCTGAAAATAACAATAATTTTGAATAAATGCTAAAAATAGCAATAATTCACATCATTTATCAATATATAGTTAGCAGATAATCATGCTGACGGTACGGAAACAGAAGAAAACACTTAGCGACTGGAAATTGTGAGTTTTCCTCAATAAATGCTGGAAATACCAGTAGATAATATTATATATCTTACCTAAATTCTACAAATACCTGTAACTTTAACTTACAGACAGGAAAATGATGCTAACACTGATATTTCTAATCAGAGGAAAGGGAAGGTAAATTTAGCGATTGTAAAGGATATGTTTTTTTTTTTCTGAATAAATGCTACAAAAAAACAATAAATGGTGTCATAACTGCTATAAATACATGTAACTAAAGCTAGCATCACTATTCATGACCACAGGAAAGAAAAGACATTCTTGCACATTGGATATCATGAGTTTTCCCTCAATAAATTCTGGAAATGCCAATAAATACCTTCATAAATTATTCTTAAGTGCTGGAAATAGACGTAGCCATAACCAGCACCACTGTCTACAATCATAGAGGAGACAATACAAATGTAGGTGAAAATAATGAGTTTTTTTTCCTGAATAAATGCTGGAAATGCCAATAAATCCTTCATAAATGCTGTAAATTGACCTAACCCCAGCAAATAAGCAGTGATACGATACTATTTCTAGCCCCAGAGGACACAACACGAACGTAGGTATTGGAAACGAAGCATTTTTTTCTGAATAAACTCTGGAAAAGGCTGATTTTCCATGAGTAAGGTTGACTTGTTTACCAACAGAGGGCTGAGTGACGTCACAAGGGGGAGAACACGGCTGGCAGTCTGGCAATCCTGGTATTTTACGCTTTTTTCACCACTTCCCACCCGTTTACCAACACATACGGACACGCACAAGTTACCTAAATGCATGCACTACTTATTCTGCCGCATATCAAGCTATTGGGAGGGAAAATAAAGGCGTGAGGGGCTAAAATATCAAAGGCTTCACTTTTGTGTGTTAACATGGAGGACATTTTTACCTTGTTTTAGTGTCTGGTTTTCGTGCTTCTGACTTTCATTTTGGGGCTTAGGGGTGCTCAGCCGTGCCTTTGTGCCGTGCTGGGGGACTGGGCATGGGTGGCAGGGGGCGGGGGCAGCAAAGGGGAAGGAAAATGAAGAAACTTGTAATCTGAGGAGGAAAAGCTGAGTGTAAATTTTCGGTAAACAGCATCCCTCGTATTTTCTCTTTTTATTTGTCTTCTCTCGTATTTTCTTGTTGTTTTAGTTAATTGGCTTGTCATTTATCATCCGTGTCGTGGTTTTTGATGTGTGTGGTTTTCATTTGCGATTTTTTTTGTGTGTGTTTATTAGTGAAGATGTGTATTGTTATCCCGGTAGAAGGTTAGGGAAAACGAAAGTCTATTTCCTCTCGCCTTCCACGTTTTATTCACAAAATCTTGGGGTTGCAGGTGCCTTTGGTCACACACTTTACCATAGTCTGTACATCTCTTACTACAGTTTTACAATCAGACACACGTTGATGGCACTCTGCCTTGCCCAATTACACAAATCCGCAGTCTTGTATCCCACAAAAATACAAAAAATTCATAACGTTTTATCCCAGAAGAGTACAGTTAAGATAAATAATGACATTTAATTATTGTAGACACCCAACTTCCATTGTCTTCTAACTCGTGTTTTCTTTAATGAAGGTTAACACTGCCCCCATTTTCCTATAAGGCCAGTAAGAGAACCATCCAGCAAGGCGTAGCTAGACAGTGGGGGGCTTACTTCCTGGAGGGGCCCCCTGTGAAGTTTGCAGTGGTTTGGGGGAAGGGAAGGCAACAAGCTTGGGATCACGACTCTGGTGGCACTGTTAACCTCTTCCCCCTCCCTCCCCTGCTGTGCACAGTGTGAGGGGAGGTGGTGGTGAAAGTGTAGATAGAGATAGAGGATTGTAGAGGATCATGCCTCACAAACACCAAGTTGTATGTGGTGGAACAAGACTTGATTCTTGTCCTTGTTTTGAATTATGTCTTGATTGCATGCTATTAAGATGGTTTCCACGTTTCAGATCTGAGCCTTAGGATAAGCCAGCCCGACAATGATGAGATAGTGCCTGGGCCAGCCCTGAGAGTGTCTCTGTGATGGTGAGGTGGTGAGGTTCCGCCCATTGGGGCCGGACACCCCTTGCCACGCCCCCAGCGCATGGCTGGGGCACCCCAGTAACCGCCACGCCAGGCTGTGCCACCATGAGCGACGGCGTCAGCAAGTGGCCCTGCGGGAGATGCACATACCTCAACTTTGCCAACGCCATCCGGTGCACCATGTGCACGGTGCCCCGCTCCCCCCACCTCATAGTGGAGGCCGGGGCAGACATCTACCAGCTGGCCCCGCCCTCACCCGCACCCCGGCCGCCCGAGGGGCCGCCCCCGCAGGACGGAGACAAGTGGGTGTGCCACCTGTGTACTTACCGCAACTACCCGCGTGCCCTGCGCTGCACCCAGTGCCGCACCCCGCGCCTCTCCCTGGCTGACCAGATGGCCGACCTGTCCCTGGCCAAGCCGGCCACCCCCACCCCAACCACCACGCCCCCCACGGTACCCGTCATTATCACCGCCGCCTCCACCACGGGGACCACTGCCTTAGTCCCGCCTGCCCCCTCCATCACCACTGCTACCACCACCACCACCACCACCACTGCAGCTGCTGCGGCCACCACTGCCAATAACCGTACTGCCACCCCCACCCAGGGGCGGGCCGCAGCCCAGAGTGGAGGTGGGGCATCTCAGGGGGCAGGGGCTGAGCACCAGAGTCCTGGGGGAGGGACACCTCCTGGGGGTGCTGGGCGGTGCAGTCCCCAGGGGGCTGGACTCTCCCAACCCCAGACCCGGCCCTGCTCAGAGCCCAGCGTGCCCAGCTACAAGTGGCGGTGCCGTGCCTGCACGTATGAGAACTGGCCCAAGTCAGGGCGCTGTGTGATGTGTGCCACTGTCAAGGGTTCCAACTCCTCCTCAGACCAGCCGCAGCCCTCTCGGCTGGCCACCCCACCCCCACCCAGTGAGGGCACACAGTCCCCTGTGGAGGGGGGAGTGGCCCCCAGGACACCAGAACCAGCAGCCGGGGAGGTGCACATCATCTGTGAGTCCAGCGACGACCAGCGTGTCGAGAACAACGCCAAGAACAGAGACAACATCAACGAGATCAACAAGGCACGCAGCAGTGAGGGGGGGGCGCCCTCCGAGGCCCCCGTCATTGCTCCCAGGAACCCCACAGACTCCAAGGAGGTCGTGCCCCAGGTGCCAGGGGCCAACACTGCTGCTGCGGGAGGCGGCAGCATACGGCCGGGGGGGGAAGGCGCCATGGCTCTCAACAACTATGAGACAGAGCGCCTGCTGAGGCAGCTGCGGCGGCGGCTGAGGGAGGCCGACTGGGCCTGGCTCAGCGCCTGCAATGGAGTGGTGGAGGGGAACTATGAGCCTGTGGAGGCGTACCTCTCAGCCGGTGGGTCCTGCCTGCTGGCCACTTGTAATGAGTCTTGCCTATGCCATGCTTTGTCTTGTTCATGTCATTTAGTGAGCACCAACAATGATATTCCATCCCTTGCTGCCTCTATACGCACACAGGAAGGGGAAAGTGGAGCTTAAAATGTCTGTTTATGATTCTTGGGTTCCTGCTTTCATGAATATTTGTTCCTTTTTCTGCCATAACCTGATTACTGTCTATTTCTGCCTGTCTTAGAACTGCCCAGATGTTATAATGCCTCACATTCCAAACTAAGAATTCAGTTTAAGACATTGATCTGGAGGGTGAGCATGGGAGGGACTGTGAGGAGCACTGTCCCTGTGGCCTTGTGCTGAGTGGTGTCTTGCCGCAGGTGGTGATCCCATGCGGCAGCTGACCAGTGCTGATGTGAAGCTTTTGTCCCGCTCCTCGGCCTTCGATGAAGGACACACACTCGTCCACCTGGCCATAAGGTGAGTGGCCCTACACACACACACACACACACACACACACACACACACACACACACACACACATTTTAATCTTCAAATAATTTCATTTTGATGTCATTTTCTCCACCCAGGTTTGGCCGTGAAGACCTCCTGGCCACCATTTTATCACGGATGGATGGTGGTGGCACTGGGGTGAAGAGAGTACCGTCATATGTGGCCCCAGACTTGGCCAATGACATCCGCCGGCACCTGTCAGCCTCCATCCGGCAGCGCAAAGGCCCCATTCCCTGCTACTTTGTCTCAGAGTCCGTCACCTTTTCCCTTCCCGCTGGTGAGAGATGAGACTGATTCTTAAACTTTAGCTATATTGATGCATACTGCCTTCTATGACACACCAAGAATGAGATTTAAGCCTTATCTGGTTCTACTGCTCACTGTAATATTTCAACACTGAGATTTTTAAGCCTTATTTGTTTTCATAGTGCCAAACTTTACTACTAAGCTTTTCAGATCAGTTATTTTTATCAGTTTTTGTAGTGACACCATAACACTCCAACCTTGAAATTTAAGCCTTATTTTTAATACAGCCACATAACACACAAAACCTGATATTTATCCCTTAACTATTTAAATATACATTGCCCTACATAACAGTCCCTACCCTGAAACAAAACCCTTATCTCTTTTAATACTTTCCCTGTACCAACCCTTCCTTCGTTCCCGTTGTGGCAGAAATTGAAGACCTACCCGTGAGTGTGCAAGAGCAGCTGTTTGAGGAGCTGCTAGATCGTGACGCCCAGAAGCAGCTTGAGGAGGACGCTCCCATCATTAACTGGTCCCTTGAGATCACTGACCGCCTTGGAGCTCGCCTCTACGCCCTTTGGAATCGTACTGCAGGCAAGGATTCAGATGAGTCTTTTTAGTTTTTCTATAAATAGTACAGGTAGGTTGTCTTTCTAATTTCCTTTCAGTGTAGGTAAGTTTTTTTCCTTCTGTTTGCTTTGTTGTCTAGATTGTCTCTGCAAAATCTATCATTTATCACACTGCAGGAAAAGATTTGGATGTCTTTCTGATTTTCTCCAAGCAGTATAACAATTTTCTTATCCTTCTCTGTTTTGAAGAGATTGTCTTTGACTGCTCAAGTTAACAAGACTCATAAGCTGTACAGCCATAGAAGGAAAGACAAAGGTACTGTAATTAAATGATGATAATAATGATTTGTATTGAAGAAACATTCATTTTTGTGTTAAAATGGAAAAAAAAATTGAGTTCTCCACATAGAATTGTAAGACAGATGAAATTAACGCATATTTGCAGGTAATGATAAGCCGCAGTCCTCTTAATTAGTGTAATACAGGCTGTACATAGATTAAGTCCCTTTGTTGCTCAGAATACTTGGAGATCAAATTTAAGACTTGGTTAGAGTACTTGGTGACTAATTGATTTGTTTGCTTTCAGGTGACTGCCTCCTGGACTCCATCCTTCAGGCCACCTGGGGCGTCTTTGACAGGGAGAACGTCCTCAGGAGAGCCTTGTCAGACAGTCTTTCAGAAGCATCTCATTTGTGAGTATAGTGGAACTGATAGTGCTTGATGAGGGATGGTAGAGATTCATTAAGGGAAGATGATGTGAATTGATTATGGTGGTGATGATAAGCTTTGAGGAACTGTGTATTTTTGTGTTGAAAATAAAAAAAAAGGATGATCTAGTGTTTCTGTGCTTTGAGTAGTAAGACTTAATGATGCTTGATGGTGTAAAAAATACCCAGAAGCCTTGTAATTCCCCAAGGAGAGACATATCAGCCCATCTCAGAAGGCAGTCAGTCATTGAATCAGTCTTGTGTTATCAGCACCACACACCACACCCTCTCAAAAGACAACCAGTGCATCAGTCTCAGTCACTCCCTATTTTGCACCTTACACCACCCTGACACCTCACACGTCTCACCCCACACAGGTTTTACCCCCGGTGGAAGGAATATGAGCGGTGGCAGGCACGTCTTCTCGACTACTACGTCCCAGAAGGCCAGGTGTTGGAGGAGTGGGCTGAGCTTATCTGCCTCGCCTCCCAGCCTGGCGCCGCACTCGAGCAGCTTCACATTTTTGTTCTGGCACACATCCTTCGCCGCCCCATCATTGTATACGGGGTGAAGTGCGTCAAGAGTTTTCGTGGCGAGGACTTGGGCTATGCGAGATTTGAAGGTGTGTTGTGTGTGATTCCTAGGCAGGGTTTGGTTAAGATTGTATGGGTGGCTTGGTGTCTTGTGATTCTGTGGTCAATAAATTTGCTACTTCTACTACTACTACTAATCTGGGAGGGTATAATAGGAATTCTTAAGTAGATTAGTGTCTCCTTATCCCATTTCAGCAGTAAGGATGGTTTTTGGTCATTCTATAGTGCTTTGATAGGAAGTGTTCTTAATACAGTGTCTCTTCTCTCATTCCAATTCTCAGTACAGTATCTCTTCTCCATTCCCATTCCAGCATCTCTTCTCCCATTCCAGTTCTTAATGCATGGTCCCTCACCCATTCCAGTAACACAGTCCCTTCCTGCATTCCAGTTCTTAGTACAGTCTCTTCCCCATTCCAGGTGTGTACCTACCTCTTCTGTGGGAACCAACTTTCTGCTGGAAGTCTCCCATTGCGTTGGGCTACACCCGGGGACACTTCTCAGCCCTCGTGCCCATGGAGCCGGACACCCCTGACAACTTGGGTGCCGGTGAGTCGCATAGATTCTATAGTTGTTGCGATTTCTCTTACTTCCGGTGAGTTGTTTAGATTTAATATTTATTGCAGTTTCTCTTTCCTTATGTTGCCTGCCTCTTGTGTCTGCTGCATCTTCCCTAAGCTGTTTTACCTTGTTTTTCTTTTGTGTCCATCATATTTAGCCTAAGCTGCCTTACTTCCATGTTGCCTTCCTCTCATTTCCTCAGTATCTACCTCAAATGCTACTATAAAGGGTTTCATAAGGCCCCATCAATCTGCTCTTTCATCCTTCCAGCCTAATTTCACATTCCTTTGGGTATCTAAGATTTTTTATACATGGATCCTTACCTTTTAGTTTGATTGTGAGAGCTTATGAACAGTAATTGAACAAGTTTTCACTAATAATCGAGGCAGTTCAGCTTTATATAGTAATAATTATGCCTTGACCTTGACCCACCCTCCCTTTAATTATTAACACAAAAACATTTTCCTTGAGGATATTAACAATCCCTGGATGAAGGAAAATCATATAATAAAAGTCAGAGTCCAAGAAGCATGTTTATTGTTCAGCCATCACCCAGATGCAGCCTCATCACCACTACTTGCAGGGGCCATTCTGGATGCGGGGGAGTCCCAGGTTGTGTTTCTCCCCCTTATGACTCATGATGCCAAGCTTCTGCCTGTCCACTTCATCACCCAGGCTGAGGTGGGTGGCATTTGACTGTGTGTGTGTGTGTGTGTGTGTGTGTGTGTGTGTGTGTGTGTGTGTGTGTAACCTTATGTTGGTGATTTATGGAATTGCAGGTGAAATTAGAGGGGTTTTTGTGCTTATAAGCTAAAATGGAATGGTGATTTATGAAGTTAAGGCAAATGTGAATGGATTTTTTATGTGAGGGGCTGTGGTGGGTGACTGTGGTTCATAAACATACTGTGGGAGGACATACCGTGGGTCTGTGGGCTGAGAGAGAGAGAGAGAGAGAGAGAGAGAGAGAGAGAGAGAGAGAGAGACCTTATCTTATTCTTGTGCTAGTATGTCAGCTATTCCTTGGAGACAGGCATTATTTGAGTAGTGCCTGCTGAAGCCCTTGCTATATATACCCTCCTCCCTCAGAACTACACAGTGCTCTTGTAGCTGTCACTGATGTGCAGCTTGTCGAAAATCTTCATTCCCCTTCCAGTGGGGCTTAGGATATATCCTGAGTTCTCTTTGAGTTCTTTTCTTCACTCACAGCCACCACCTTGTCTGAAATGAGAATATTGGAAAGTAAATATTTATGATTAGAGTAAAAAACATAGTGACTGTCTATATATTACAGTTAATTATGTCAGAATGGTCTTGATGATTACAGTGACTAATGCAGTGCAGTGGTTGTCAGTAGCAGGTCAGGATGGCAGCAGTCAGTCAAGTGCTAGTGCCATAGGTCAAGTGTGTGTCATTAGTGGAGGAGGTGTTGCCACATCACCAGAACACGGCCAGGAGGGAGCAGAGGTGGAGTAACAGGTGGTGTGGTCCCTGCAGGTTGGGTGTGAGGAGTCGTTACTGCGGCAGTGGCTGGAGGTGTGTGTGAGTGAGGGCGGCGTGCTGGTGGCTCAGCAGCGACTCACCAAGAAGCCGCTGGCTGTGGCCCAGATGACAGAGGAGTGGCTCAACCACTACCGGAGGCTTGCGTAAGTCTGGCCGCCCTGGTCCCTGCCAGCGCTGCCACTGCCGTCGTGTTCTGTACATAGCTTGGGCCTCGCGTCTCTTTCATTATTGCTGTATTTACTTTTTCTCACAGAAAAGTTTCATTAACTTTGACTATCATGAAGTTATTCTTATTTAACAACAATTGCCTTATACTATTTGCTAATACTACTTAAGTAGAAGACTCATCTGTAGCATCTGTGCATATATATAAATATATCAAGAATTTATTTATATAAATGTTAATTTATTAGCTATAAGTTTGTTTTAGAAATCAATTAAACATTCAGCTAACATGTATTATTTTTAATCTTCCTGTCTTCCTGTTTGGTTATTGGTGTGTTGGATGAGGGTGAGGTGTGTGGCCGGGGTGCTGCTCTGGCACGGCCACACCAAGGCCACACCAAGGCCATACAGCCGGGCAGGCGTGTCTGTGCCATGCAAAGTTGGACAGTAATTATCACCACCACCTTCGTGTGCTGGTGGACTCTTGATTGTGACCACCACTTACATCCAACACCACACCACAAAAGAACAAGTCCAGAACATTAAGAACACAATTCAATCCCCAAAATAATCATAAAGTCAGCACTGCTTACAACACATTATTGGTCATGATTCAAAGCTTCATACAAATTTTTGCTCATAAGGCACTCATCATCATTTAACTAACCTTCCCTAATTATCACCACAATCATCATAACCAAACAAAATTAACACATAACACAACTGCCCTAATGTACTAAACCTTTCCATCTCCTTGCCACTGGTTGTTATGCTCCTCTCCAAACACTCCAGCCCCTCAGATTGGCCTTGTCCCTGCAGCAACTTGTTTACACTCTTGCAGACAAATGGAGTGTGCACCGTACCACCGGCCAATACCCACTCAGGGCTACTCCAGCGATGGGGATTCAGAGGAGGAGTAAAGCCTGGGGTGGTCACGACACAACCCAGGAGTGGACACCCTTCAAGGCACACTCGGCAGGCCTGTTTCCCTCCCTCCGTTTCTCTGCTGACCAAGTTGTAGCCAGGACACTTTCCCCTGTGTGTGGAGGGAAGGTGTCTGCTGCTCCCACTGCTGCTGCCAGCCGACCAGATAGATCACTAGGGCATGCCAGTGTTGCCAGTTCTGAGGTGGCTTACTTGTGATCTTGATGCTTTAAATGAAATTCTCCTTTGTAGGGCGTTGTGAGTGAGGTCCAATGCTTAAACTGTTCTTGGTAGGGTGTCACACGAAGGAGGTTAATAGTTTCACTACAATTCTCCTTAGTAGGACTTTACAAAAAAAAGAAAAAAAGTTTGATGCTTTAACCAGATTCCCCCAGTAGGATATTATTAAAAAGTTATAATTTGAGAGAGTTTTGTGTGTGGTTATTATTTATATGAAGGCTTTATGCTGTTAGAATTTTGTAAGTTCTAGGCTTTACTTGAAGGAAAATGTGATGATTCTTAAATTTTCTTATATAAGTAGTTAATTCTTCCCTCAAGTTTGTCAAGAACTTAAGGGAACTTATTTTCTGGTTCATAAGTGGGAGAGGTAATTTGGGATAATTCAGCAGCATTTAGTTTTACAAAATTTTGTGTTTTTTGTGGAATTGGGTTGTAGTTGGGAAGAAGCTGAACCATCTCTCCTCCAGCATTCCAGAGACAGGAATGGTGGTGCAGGAGAGACAGACAATCCTTCCGTTCTGAGACGGTCTTGTTTTCTGAGCATTGCAAAACGCATCACTCACCTACTGAAGAATTGAGCACAAGGAATGCAATCCATTACATGCTAAGCAACAAGGAACTATTTATTTCAGCTGGAGTGCCAAAACCCCTTTACTTTTCCTGGTCAGTACACCACTAATGAAAGAAACGCATCTGTGCTTACATTCTACATCCAACACGTGCATGCAGGTGAAGGTGATAACTGATAACTGCATTGTAGCTACTGATCAACCTTATGAGAACTCAGCAAAGTGTAGGACTGCTCCAGCTGGTGTGAGGAGTGTGTGTGTTTGAGTGAATGAGTGAGTAAGTGTGTGTGTGGTATAGTATTGCAGGGCAGCCTTGGAGAGGTATATTACAGAGAGCTTCACCCAGAATCCCTCTATCCTCATCCTGTCTCTTTCTCCTTTTATGTCAATTGGCTGTTAAGTTGTTGTATCATAAAAGTATATTGTTTGAATACTTGAATGACGTAGTTTAAATGACGAACGAATTATCGGACGTAGAGTGAACAGTGGGGAGACGACAATGGATGAGGTGTCCTGTGGTGAGCCGGCCACTGACAACCTCTCCTCCCAATACAGTGATCTGTAAGTCAGCGGCGTTAAAAGTGCAATTCGTATAGGCATAATACATCTTTTTCCATCTAGTGTGGCAGCTTTTGTTGATGTACTCCATCAAGCTAGGATTAGGGCTATACAGTAAAGTCTCTGCTCTCTGCAGGTCAAATTCCTCAGCGTCTCGATCAGCGTGTTTTGATTGACGAATCTCAGTATTTTGTGCGGTAGACAGTACCTCCAATTCTGAATGTGGCAGGATGTTGTGCTGCTGGTGCCTGCAGGGTGGCTGACACGTGCAGTTGCTTTGTGTGTGCAGCAGCAGCCAGCACCATTGCCAGTACTGTACAATTCATGCCTGTATATAAGTGAGTCCAGCTGAGGAGACTTGACTGTGCAGAGAAATGCTGAGCTGCATTTTTGATTTCCTGTCATGCTGCCAGCAGACAATACAAACCAGCATTTGACACTTGCATGGACATTGCATACAGAAAGGTTAGACTTAATACATGGATTACATGGACTTCAGGAAAGTTAATCAGTATTCCGGGTAACTCAAGTTGCTTAAGCTGAACGTGACGCATCAGCCAGCCGTGGGAATGACAACGTTTGCCATAACAACACAGCGTAATCCTTTATGTCATGATTTGGTTGTGAGTAATATTTATCAGTATTTCCTGGACTCTGTCTTGCATTGCTTGGTATGTTAATATCAGATAACCGCATTTAACTCCTTTCTTTGAGCACAAACATTAAGTGAAAGTTTTCTCCAGTGCAACAGTTCTCCAGATGAAGTGTTTCAGTCCCTGGTGTAGCAAGTCTTGCATTAGCTGTTCTGACGCTCCCTGCCCAAGCTGTGCTGAGTGAGGGAACTCTGAGAACACATCCTCTCAAATATAGTACAATGAAGTAAATGTATAAATATATTTGAATGTGTTGGAGAATCCCTCCCAGACAGCAGGTTGAGGGAGGTGTGCAGGACAGACACGATACATGACACAAGATACTCTATAGCCAGGCAGTTGCCAAAGGAAATTTTGTCCGTTTGTTTTGGCTACCCAACCCGACTTATGTTGCTCCCTCCGTCCATGTCACCACTCCACTGTGTTGTGTTAGTTTCTCCGGGCACCGTCATGTCAGTTGTCTCGCAGCTTTACGGCCAGCCTCCTGGTTCTACCGTGTAAATATGTACAGCTCCAAACATTACTTTCTGGTCATTTTTATGGATTTTTCAATAATTCCCCCAAAATAGGTCTGAAGTTCTTAATTATGGTATTACAGAGATTCTTCCAAACAATAATTATTTCTTTAAACTTTATCAATAGCTAATATATTTCTATACAATTTTCTTTGTCTTTGGGTCACCAGCACTCAGCTACATGGTGCACGTAACCTTGTAACTGATCAAGAAAAATTAAGATGTAGTTATAATACAAAAAACACTGCTTTTGCCTTCGAAAGAACAGAATTCTGGGGCAATTGGTCGACAATTTGAGTTCAGTTTGAACCATTAGAAAAAGGCAATCATATGATGTCACTCTGTCTTTGTTGTGGGTTGAGAGCAGTGTTTGGAGGAGCGGGAGCCCGGCGCTCAGGTTGTGTCTGTACAGCAGCGCCTTGCCTCACCATCGCTCGTGGCTTCTCCATGGTTACAGTACAAACCAAGAACACAGTGGGAGGAAATCTGAGGAACAAGAGCCTTTTGCTGGGATTCGCGACGCTCGACGTTACAATACAAACACAAAGTGAAGAGTGTCCTGACGTCCCTGGGTGGTTCCTTGATTTCGCCCCATACACTTAGCTGTCAGAACTGTACAGTGGAATTTTTGTAGTTTTGTCAGAGTCCTGTAGAATTATGGTCATTTATGCATGATGTGATGATGTGCAACGGCCGTGCTGATTTTATAAGGAGTAGTTTTAACCCTTGATAATGCATAATGGCTAGATGTTTGTAAACTTTTCTGCTCTGAACCTTCTTGAGGGAAAAGCTCAAATATGGAAACTGAAAATTTCCAGTGACTTTTTCATGGCAAGACTAGCCACCCAAAAGAATAGTGTGTCTGTTTGTCACCAAGTCTGCCTGGCTATATTAGAAATTAACTACATGTTCAACATATATGTTATATCACAGTTCTAGAAAGCTAACCCCACCATGTAGTGTATCTCCAGTGGATTGTTTATCAGAAATTGTTATGTATATATATATAATGAAAATATACAGAATGCTTAAAAAGGACTTGTGCATTTTACTAAGACCCGTTAAGAAGACACTATAGCTATCTGTGAATGTGTACCAGACTCAGCACCATCAGAGGCGGCAGCACGGATTAGCCACATGTACATGACTTTGCAAATATTCCACATCAGTGACTTAAGGACCAAGCCAATTTATTTCTGCCCATTCCAGAGCATCAGCAGACCTCTTGGGTGAGAGCCGGGTGCACGAATCCTTACACCACCACCAGACAGTGAGTTTCTAAGATGAATGTTACACTCAATCAGATCTTTATCAGTCCCACAACCTCCACAACACAACTCTGCAACACTACATTACTACTCATATCACAGTGAAGACTTGTGTTCCTTAATCCCACAGAGAAGTGCACTGGTACAGAGAAGATAGGTGCTGGATAGACATGTCAGGTCCAAAAATAAAAAGCCTTAAACAAAATACAACTTTTAACAACTCATTGTCCTATCACCTACAGAGGTGATAGGAGTGTTATCTACAGCATCCATTTCCAGTTTTCAATCACACGACTGCAATTGAAACTATGAATCCATGAAATTCTCGTGACCAGAAGAAAACGTAATAAATAACACAATGACACGGGTGAGTCAGTGGCGACTCACCTCAGTGCTGGGACCACTGGATGCTCTTCAGATCAATGCCTTCCTGCACCATCTCCCAAAGTGGACTGTGGAGGAAAGGATACATTACTTACACACCTTTTCACTGTGGCATACAAAAATTCACACCACTAAAAGCAATGCATGGAGTCTTTATGCAAGTGTCTACAAGAAAGGAAGGCATGAAAAGAATAGATTTTGTAATTTTTAGCTATTATAATGTTGGCTAGTGGCTATGGAAGAAGAAAATTAAAAACAGATAACCATATAACAGTAACCAATTAACAGTGGTAGAGTTAACACACTGCATACATCTAGTAAGATATTTTTACACACCACAATGATATCTTCTAATAAACTTTAAAACATGACTACTATAACTTATAAATTCTGATCTTTATAGCAATTTTTAAGATTCCACTAGCTGCCTCTCACTAACCAGACTATAAGGTACATATTAATTTATATCTACACCTTTTTCCTGCTAAATGAGGAACATAAACATAAGACAAACCCCAAAATAATCTCAACAATTATTTATTTTTAATGTAAGAGGGGCACTGGCCAAAAGAGAGAGAGAGAGAGAGAGAGAGAATAAAAAAAAGACCAACTGAGAATTAAAACCATAATGCACTTAACTGTAAACTGCATGAAGTACAAAACCAATAATATAACTTTGCTATATATGCATAACAAATACCTATCTTTAGAACAGCACTGGGACACTCACCTCATCTCTCTCAGCCTGTTGACATGCTGCACACACTTGTCAGCCGTGTATTTCACCTCATCCACTGTGGTGAACCTTCCCAGCCCAAACCTGATGGAAGAGTGGGCCAGGTCCTCCTCAGCGCCTATTGCTCTAAGAACGTAGGAGGGCTCAAGGGATGCGCTGGTGCAGGCTGACCCAGATGAAAGAGCCACATCCTTCAGGGCCATCAGCAAGCTTTCACCTGTTCAATGTGTCACTAGATTATTAAAATGAAGGGCGACGACTTGGTAACTCAATATTTCATCCACAAAATTAACAATATGAAAAGTGACAATTAAAACTGGGATATTCCACTCAGAGAATTAACAAAGTGAAGGGCAACAACTCAATAACTAAATATTTTACACAAAAATAATAAGCTTTTACCTGAGGAGCTGCACTAAACACAAGCAAACACTCTTATACAACTCAATCTGCATCATCAAAGTGTCATATGCAACTGGCCAAAGGAGAAGACCATCAAACACACACACACACACACACACACACACACACACACAGACTTACCCTCCACATAAGCAAAGGAGAGATTCACACAACCAGGATATGAGTGCTCTGGGTCACCGTTCCTTATGATATGAGAGGTACGGGATGTGATAGAGTCCACCAGCATATTGGACAGCTTAGACACCCAGGCATGGTCATACTCCATCTCCTGCTGGGCGATGTTGCAGGCTGCCCCAAGACCCACCACCAGGGGAGTAGGGACTGTGCCTGATCTGAAGAGGATAAGCATTACTCAATAGTACAACAAATTGGAACGTGTCAGAGAGACTTTAATGAAGGGAAGACTAAGTAACAAGAAAGTAGACTAATATCAGAAATTCAAGCTGGATGAGTACTTTGTGAAGATTTGCTGTCCGCCTCACCTCATGCCTCGTTCCTGCCCTCCGCCACTCATCAGAGCCTCCACACGCACTCTGGGGCGGCGACGCACGTACAGACAGCCAATACCCTTAGGCCCATAGATCTTGTGACCGCTAGGATAAAAGAAAGGGACTAAATTAATAATGGATTGGATAGGATAGATTAAAGACACACAAATTAATACAGGATAGATTCATGACAAACATATGGATTGAAAGTACAAAGAGAAGTACTGAAATAACTGACTGGCTAGCTACATGTAGGACTGATTGACTAAGAGACTGAATACATAAGTAAATGACTGACTGACTGACTGACTGCAACTAACTCACCCACACACTCACTCACTGACCAGGCAAGCAAAGACCACAACCAACACACATACACAGACACACACACACACACACACACACTCTTCCAAACACCACCATCACCACACACCTGATGGACATGAGGTCAACATTGAGGTCATGGACGTTAACAGGTATCTTCCCGACTGCCTGCGCTGCATCAGTGTGGAAGAAGACCTTGTGGGCTCGGCAGATTGCTCCAATTTCTCTGAGGGTCGATGGAGAGACAGTGTTATAATGACTTTTCAGTGGAATATCCTAGAAAACTGAGTAGATGAACAGAAAATTGCGACTAAATAAATGCATATAACTAGATAAATAAAGCATCTCTAAAACTGACATATGGAAAAGATTATAATATTTCTGCAATTATTTCTTGATGTATGGATATTGTATATGTGTCCCAGTTGATCTATAATGTATGTATTCTGTCCACTAAGCAGAAAATACACATAGGACTTATAAAAGGTTAGTTATCAAGTCTGGTAAAAGCGGAAAGTAAAGAATGAGATTAAGGAAGCATAAAGGAAGGAAACAAAAGAAGATATACAAAATTTAGCTCTGACAGGAATGATGAAGGAAAGGAGAGGAAGAGGAAAGCCAAAGCAAAAATATATAGACAATTTAGTGGCCTAGTGAAGCTGACAAATGGATAAATAATGGCAATACAACTCATACAAAAACCCTTAAAATGTTGTATAACCCCCTTAAAAACCTTGAAAATCCTTAAAAAACCTTGTGTGATCTTTTGAAACCCTCTAATATTTTGAAACCCAAGAAAAGTGGAGATCCATGGTTGCCAATGGCCTGAAAGATATGACAGTGGTAAGCTAATGTGCAGATGAAAAGATACAGATAGAAAGAACACTCACATAATGGGCTGTAATGTATAAGTGGGTAGGAAGATACAGATGGACAGACACTCACTTAATGGGCTGAATGACTCCAATCTCATTATTGACTGTCATGACTGAGACAAGAGCCGTGTCAGGACGCAGCGACTTCTCCAGTTCCTCCACTGAGATGCGGCCTGACTTCTGCACCGGCAAGTACGTCACCTCCCACCCCTCATTCTCCAGGGCACGGCACGAATCCAGGACACACTTGTGCTCCTGTGAGTGAAAGGAAGGTGTTTGCTTGAAGGATGGTGATGGATGATGGATACACAAAAACTTGGAAAAATAGCTTATTAAATTCCAGCTCAGAGAAAGGACAAGCAGAATTTCAAATAGACTAGAAATTTTATCCAGATGGATTTGGGAATCTTACTGATTTAATTAAATGGAATCAAGAATCTTAACAAGCTTATCTAACTGGAATCAGGAATTTTAACACACTTAATCAACTGGAATCAGGAATCTTAACTAACTTAAACAGAACCAGTAATCTTATCAACTTACTTAAATGGAATCACAAATTTTAAATAGAATCTTTTAACTAAGCAATAAAGTTATGAATCAACAGTTCTTTTCCCAATACAACCACTCCCCCACACCCAGCAGAGCACAGTGCAGGGCAGGGCAAGGACTCACTGTCTGCGTGGTGATGACGTGTCTCTTCTTTGACTTGTAGAACCTCGCCACGCCCTTCACACTGATGTTGTTGCTCTCTGTGGCACCCGACGTGAAGATGATTTCCTTCTTGTCTGCCCCGATCAGGTCTGCAACTTGCTGGAGCGAAGGAAAGAGAGTAAAGGTTAGTGACAGATGCCTTAATTTTATTTGTAAATAATGAGAAATAAGGTTTATACATGTCTTAAAATCTATTGTCTTTAATTTATTCATACACAATGAGGAATAAGGTTAAAAATGCTATAAATCTAAAACCTACAATACTTTCATTACATTCCTAGCTCTCTGTATCACCAGCCTGGCACAGATAACTAGACAGAGAACAGCAGTCAAAGATTGAAGCTTAACCTTACACTTTCCCCTCATTAAAACTCACAACTCCTTTCCACATCATCGCCACCAGCCAAGTCTGTATTCTTATCTCTAAACCTTCCCTTCGATTCCAACAACTCTCTACTCCATTCCTTCCCCTCAGCCACAAGCCAAGCCTTACCTGCCTGGCGGTCTCCACAGCACGCTCACTCTCCCACCCATAGCTGTGGGTGCGGGAATGTGGGTTGCCATATTGGTGGGTGAGGTAGGGCAGCATGGCATCCAGCACTCGGGGATCCAGGGGCGTGGTGGCCTGAGCATCAAGGTACAGTGGCCAGCGTTCAGGGGAGTCCTCACTTACGTCAGTCGCATTTGGTGTCTGGAAGCGACTGGAGGTGCCTGAAGAAGGGAAGTGCTTGTAGAAAATTGAAAGTGGTGTGATACCTGATCTAAAATGTTGTTTTTGGTTAGTTTTCCTGACATGAAGGGTGGAAAATAATGTCCTTTTTATAATTTTACTGCTACAGCTTTATGTATGCTTGCAGAAGGGGGAATATTAGTAGGAAGTTAAAAGTGTCATCATGCCTAGTTAAAATATCATCTAAGCTTATAATTTAGTAATATTTGAGGTGGTATCAGCTGTTATGAGTGAAAAATAATATGCTTATCTATAATTTCAGTGTTACAGGTTTCTTATATGTCTGCAGAAGAAAATGGGTGTAGCACAGTGGTTCATGAGACTGTCCTTTTCCACTGGCAGCTAATGGGGCTGAGAGGGTGAATGAGGTGTCTGTGGGGTTGCCAGCCTGCTAGATAGACACACAGGTAGATGGATAGATGGATAGATAGGCAGATTGGTAGCAGAAGGGATGTCAGTAGGAACTATTTATTTGATAGGTTTTACTAATTGTCTTTTTTATTAATGCATTTTTTTTTTCTCATGGATTTTGTGGAGGGGTGATTCTCTCTTCATTCCTTCCTCTCCACAATAAGTAAATAAATGAATATGTGGATAAATAAATGAAATAGAAAAAAAAAATTATACAAAACCTACAAAAAAGAAGTAATCAAATTGAAAGCACATCAAACTATTCCTCCTTTCATTCCTCATTCACCTAAAATAAATGAATAAATGGAGACTAAACCAACAAAAAAAAAAAAAATAAAAATAAATAAATAAATAAATAAAATAAATAAAATAAAATAAAATAAATAAAACACGCCAGGAAAACAGCATCACCTTGAAGCAACCAGGACGCAAATCACCGAAAATTTTCATCCTTACACAACAAAATCACGTGAGAGAAATGACAACACAATAACTAAACAATAACAAACCACCAATAACAAAAACACTATCAAAACACACACACACACACACACACACACCTCACCACCCACTTCACAACACACCTTAAATACAACCAAACAAACTTAACAAAAATAAATCGCATAAAATCTGACTGAAAATCTTACCTAAGAATCTGAGGGAGGTTGCGGGAGCGACAGCCACATTTATCTTGCTCCTGAAGGCTCCACAGGCTCTGGTGACGCGTCTGAAGTGGCCCAGCATAGTGGTGAGGTGTCCTGGTGTTCCTTTGTTCCTATAACGACAATGGGAGACAATGCACTAGGTCAGGAAAGGGAAAAATATTGAAGAGGTTCGTCTCTCTCAGCTGGAGTTGTTGGTGTGTTCCTGAGTCTTCTTGACGGGGTGACATTTACACTTTTTTGCGTTAGTTTGATATTTACTAATATTTGCTATCCAATCTGACTCATTTGTGTGATTTTGACGTGTTTTTAATTTTACGGGTCTATTTTTTCGTTGTTTTGATGCTCAGTGATTTATATAAATGTCTTAATGTTACGTCATGCAATGTTGACAAAAATCCTGGGAATTTTCAGGATTTTCGGAAGATCTACAGAATTTTCAGGAGTTACAGAATTTTCATGAGTTAGTCTTCAGATTTTGGTTTCTAGCAATTCTAGCGTGCAATAATCAGCCTTTTTCTGAGCCAGAGAGCTGCAAATTTGACTAATGGCCCTAGAACTTGGACGTCATCGGCTTGCCCACTATAAGCTCCTGAGATACAATACACGAGTGTAAGAATGTGTAAGAACGTAATATTTGGAAGAAAAAATGACCAAAAAAATGTAAGCTCGAGCTACAAAGTGATGGAGCCAGTACATGCCTTTCCTCCACTTAGCTTTCCACTTCCTGTGTTCCTTAATAATTGTGGATTAACTTATCAGCATACAAAAGCTTCCATATGAAGGGCGGCGGTTGACTTAAAGGAAGGCGATCAACTAGAACGATTCACACCTTTCGGCTGTCAGCCTTCCCCCAGCCCTGCCGAGGACGCCAGTTGATGATGTCATAGAATCCGTTACTTACGTACGTACGTATTCCATTTTGAAAATGACCCCTCGAAAAAAGGGAGCTAGACTCAAATACTTTATATATTCTGATTTGTCATATACTTTAACTAATACTGTGAATATCATAACATTTCAAACCTAGATAATAATAAAGAAATTTTAAGAAATATTTAGAAAAAATTTTAGTAATCTTGACCCCATTAAAACCATTGAAATGTCCACCAATTTTGAAATGACAAGGATTAAAACACTTTAAAAAATATGAACTATCTTTACAAACAATTTAAAGTTACTTAGAAACTGATTTTTTTTTTTATAAATAAAATGTTACACATTCGAGTCTAAACAGGCATATAAATCATTCTAATGTCCATATATTTAACCTAACAGGAATAAAAAAAAACATTTAAAAAATCATGAGCAATTTTTTGAAGTAATAAAAATTTGATTACAAGCTGAAATAAAAAAAAAAAGTAATTAAAACGATTCTCAAAAAAAGTGACCGAAAGAAACGTCCTTATTTACACACAAACTGCTACGAAATCAGCATATTTCACGTAACAGAGATGTGGAAAAAGCTTAAAATATAACTAATTATTTTTAGAAACTACTTAAGAGACGAAATAAAACCGTTAAGAATTATATAAAAAAAAATATTGGAACATCGACGGTGGGCTCAGCATAGAAGACGACGCCCACTTCGCCTCATTTAACCTTCATCACACCAACATTAAGCAATGACAAATACATCTGATGTGAAAACCTAGTCATATGACTCTGTTTTATGGGATGTCTAGCTTATAAGAAGTGAGAGATGAAGCAAATAATGGCTGATAAATAGGGACGAATAGAGGAGGACATTACAGTGAAGTCAGTAAGGTTGACTGAGGCGTGATTGTCTCGGCTGTACTTACCCTCTCGTCCCTTGCTGGTTCTGTTTTGCAGGGTTTAGTCCAGTAAGACGTTGTGATGCGGAAACACCAGTGCCCGGGTTCAGAAACGCTTTGATCTCACCGTGACTATTACAATTAGAGTATAGATATGTACAATTTTTATACATATATCGTAATATAAATAACAATATAAGTATATATATAAATCCTTGCTTCTCCACTTTTCTCCCCGCTAATGTAAACCAACTGGTAACATAACCATTATCTAACCAACTACTACTTGATCCCTTTGCTCCTGATGCTTAATGACGCAGTACTTTACTCGTTACAATATAAATGTTACTGCTTTTATGCGACATAAAAGCTTCCTTTAAGTCACCCGGCGCCCTTCATAGGGAAGATTTTACTTGCCGGTAAGTTAATCCACCAAGGATCTCAAGAAGTGGAGGCTGAGTGGAAAAGAAAAAAAAAGGTACACACTGGCTCCATATCTTTGTTACTCGAGTTTATTCGGTAAAAATAACTAGATAGATGCCCGTGTTTCACTTCGCTGGGGATAACAAACGAGAGAGACTGGAGGAGGAGGAGGAACAACGATGAAAAGGAGAACAATTATACTGATGATAATGGAAATGAAAAGATTATACATAAAACAAGAAATTAATACGAGAAAAGAATAAACTTGTGTAGGTAGGAGACAGTGACAAGGAAGGGAACAAGACGAAAAAAGAAATGACAAAAAAAAAATAAATAAATAAAAAAAAATGAAATAAAAAGTGACAAGATTAATGAAAGGGAGAGAGGACAATGCAAAACCAATCCAATCCTTCCCACCTCTCTAAAACACACACACAGACATACACACACATACACGCCTTTTCATTTCCTCATCAAACCCAGACTACTTCGCCCACTCAGGCCTTCCTCAGCGACGCCCCTTGTAACCAATAGCCAGTAACCAGTAGCCCAGCACTTCATTCTCCATCCCAAGACGTCAGTGTCACGGGCGGGGCGGCGCGGGCGGGGCGGGGCGGCTCCATTAGGGGTATTGGGTTGGCTGGGGCGCACGCGGAGGTCGTTTGTCGGGTGTCGCGCGGGATGGCCTCCCCGTCACCGTGTTCAGTGTTCATTCACAAATTATCTAATCCAATTACGGCGCCATCGCTCGTTTTTATATAGACAAAAGAAAACGGACAGCGTCGTCTCGCTTTAATATCGCCATCCATAACGGCTGGGCGTCCATTACACTGATTTGCTCTCATTTTGTAATTGACCTCTGCTTCCGAGATCCCGGCCTGGCTACGACTTCGGCTTCCGGCACCCCTCCTTTACACACCTCCCCAGCACGCCCTTAGCACACAGAGGCCCAGATAAGTGATCCTTTGAAGCTCTAGGGCGTTAATAAGCTATCCAAACCATCCAGCAAGTCGGTCACGTTCCACCCACGCCAGGTCTCTCTTCCCTTCAGGGTAGAGAGAGCATTGCTTTTCACGCTAATTCTCAGTGCTGGTGGCAGGTCATCGCGGAGAGGAGACGCGGACACTGCCGCTGACGGATGGCCCTGTCCACACGCACTCACTGCCTCGTCCCTCCTCCTTCTCCTCCTCCTCCTCCTTGCCTTCTCATCCACTTCCGACTTCTCGTCCTCTGCTCTTCGCTCCGTTCCTCGTTCCTCGTTCCGCGCCACCTCCTCCCCCAGTTTTCATAATACCAGAAAGGTTATCTCTCTCTCTCTCTCTCTCTCTCTCTCTCTCTCTCTCTCTCTCTCTCTCTCTCTCTCTCTCTCTCTCTCTCTCTCTCTGTGTGTGTGGGAAGATGCGACAATGGAAGGAAGAGACAGGAAAAGAGGAAAAGTACTATGTGATTATATTTCAATAGTTTCTTTTTACACGAGTCTCTCCTTAACTGTTTGAGCTCTCGTGTTATTAACGTGGAATTTATACCCGACAGAAAACGGAGGGGAAAGCCAAAAATATCTTTGTTTTTAAGGAAGAAATTGTATTAAGTGACAAAAAGCTAAAATGAATTAGATGAAAATAAATAAAAAAGTAAAAATGAATGAATGAATGAATGAATGAATGAATGAATGAATGGATAAATAGATCAATAATTAACGACTATAAGAATAATTGAGACCTCGTAATACATAAAGAGTAAAGGAAGAAAGAAAGGAAGGAAAAAGGAAAGAAGGAAAGAAGAAAAGAAGGGAAGGACAGAATAAATGAATGAATAAATGAATGGAGAAAGGAAGGAAGGAAAAAAATGAATTA
>NC_087188.1:13026234-13033734 GCF_035594125.1 Scylla paramamosain
AAAAGAGAAAAAAAGAAAAAAAGAAAAAAAAACGGAGAAAGAGCGAGCGAGGGGAAGAAGGAAAAGAAAAAAAAATCAACAGAAAACGGGAGGCAATCCACTAACGCCATCTAGGAGTGAGAATCTTCAAAACTCATCTGCGTTAACTTTCATAATCGTTTCCTACTTCCCCCAAGACAACTCTGTTCCTCCACGCCTGGGGGGAAAAAGAGGAGGAGGAGGAGGAGGAGGAGGAGGAAGAGGAGGAGCTATAAATCATATGAATTACTTAGATAGTGAAGAAAATGAGGCGACGAGCGAGCGAGCGAGTGAGCTAGAGAGAGAGAGAGAGAGAGAGAGAGAGAGAGAGAGAGAGAGAGAGAGAGAGAGAGAGAGAGAGAGAGAGGGCAAATGACAATGAGATAAAGGAAGGAAGGGGAGAGTGAAGCTTTGAGCACTAGAAAAAAAAAAAAAAGTCGTCGTGGAAACACACACAAGGAAACACAAAGGAGAAACAAACAGCAGCAGATCCTTTGGCCCTTACTAGGCTGTATGATGAAGACCACGTAGATGGAGTAGGTAAAGGAAGAGGAAGAGGAGAAATACAAAGGAAAACAAAGAAATAACAAACTAGCATACCTTTTTCACCTTTACACTGTTACATGAAGAAATCAGAAGCGTAGAGGAGGAGGAAGAGCAGGAGGAGGAGGAGGAAGAGGAGGAGGAAGAGGAAGAGTGCCTCAGATCCACATCAGGCAGCGGAGGGGTGAGCTAATACCAGTCATTCCAGGGCGGCGCAAGAGCAGATTACCAGAATGGCTTGCGCTGTCTTGTATTCATACCAGACGGATATCATGTACTTGTTACGCCTCTCTCTCTCTCTCTCTCTCTCTCTCTCTCTCTCTCTCCCAAGGAACGGCCAAAGGAAGGAAATAAGGAAAGGGAAAGTAAAATTGAAACTAAACGAATAAAGGAAGGAAAGAAGGAAGAAAGAAATAAAGGAAGAGAGAGAAATAGCAAAGAAAAACAGGAAAGTAATTTTTAGAAGAAGAAAAGTAACACTATAAAAGATAATAAAACTAAACAAACGAGCGAAAAAAAAGGAGAAAACGTGAAAAATATCAATTTAGACCGATGAAAAAAAAGCAAGAAAAAAAACCAAAGGAAAACGATAAAAAAAGCCACTTTCGACCGATATAAAAAAAGACAGCCATTTCGAGCGATATATTAAGAGAGCGAGCGAAGGCCAGAGAGAAGGCAGTGTCTACAGTGGGATTTGCCTAATGTCTGTATCATAGCTTCAGATTTATTCTTGTTTCCCAGGCGATTTCGGAAGTTTGCGGTAATGTTTACCAAGCGTGACGTGGCGACGAGGAGAGGAAGCGACGAGGGTGACTGAGACGAGGACATAAAGAAAAAAAAAGGAAGAACAAGAACAGGAAGAGGAGATAGAGGATGAAGAAAGATGACGATGCTGGTAACTGAAGACGAGGAGGAAGAGGAAGAAGAACAAGAACAAGAACAAGAAATAAACAGTAAAGAGAAGGAAGAGGAGGAAGAGGAAGAGGAGGAGGAGGAAGAGGAGGAGGAAAGAAGAAACGACAACGAGGAATAGAGGCAGTGGACGAGGCAGAAAGGCAGGAATAAGAAAGGAGAGGATGAATGAAGGACGGAAGGAAGAACAGAAAGATGAAAAAATGAAACTATGAAAAAAGAAAAGCCTCTGGAGACGAAATAAAGAAAAGAAAATGAAGACAATAAAGAAAATAAATAAATAACACGAAAGAAAACCAAAACCAACGAAAAAAATATTAAAAAAATTACAAAAACCTAAAAAAAGCTTAAGAAAACGAAATAAAACGTAGAAAAATAAGAAAAAAGACAAGAAAGAGAAAATATAACCAAACAGAACCAAACAGGACCAAAACAGAACCAACAGGAGCCTCTGAACAGATGCAGGGACGCAAGAACACGACCAGGCTTTGATTAACGATGCTTTTTTGTTTCCCTAGCCCCGCGCCACTAAATCCTATTGGCGGTGCTTGAGTCTATTACCGCAGGCCAATGAGAGAGAGAGAGAGAGAGAGAGAGAGAGAGAGAGAGAGAGAGAGAGAGAGAGAGAGAGAGAGAGAGAGAGAGAGAGAGAGGATAAACTGATACATTGCTGTCGGTAGAAATATTTAAATTAAGAAAATAAACAGCAAACAATATTTTCCTACGATAAAAGAAAAAAATGAAAGATGAGTTTTTTTTTCTTTTTATTTCTTTTTCTTTTCTTTTTGTTTCTAATGACACGACGAAGATAAATAAAGAAGTAAACAAAAAAGTACGATATTTTCCTGCGTCCTCCCCAGAATAAAATGAAAATAGTCAGTTTATCTTGTTTCTTTCCTTTTTTTTTTTTGTCTTTTTCTAATGTCAATCTTATTTTTCTTACATTTTTCTTTTTTCTCTAATTTTCCTGTAATATTTTTCTTTCTTTACATTTTTCCTCCCTAATGACACAATCTTTTCTATTTCTCTTTTCTCTTTTTTCTTTCTATAATGACACAATAAAAATCTCTTCCATTGTAACGCGTCTGAATTAATACCAAAAAAATACGAAATGTCGCATGAAATAAAGGAATTTCTCTCTCTCTCCCTCTCTCTCTAACCCGTTTTCTCTTATCATAGAAAACGTAATGGGCACTTCCGTGTTGATTAATTGTCGTGTATTTGTGTGGCTTCAATTGCTGTGCTTGGGAGGTAGTGGTGGTGGTAGTGATGGTGATGGTGGTGGTAGTGGTCTCTCTCTCTCTCTCTCTCTCTCTCTCTCTCTGTGTGTGTGTGTGTGTGTGTGTGTGTGTGTGTGTGTGTGTGTTTCCTAATTTTTTCGTTCGTCTTCTTTTTCTTTACCCATCTCCTTGTTACCTCTTCCTCTTCCTCTTCCTCCTCCTCCTCCTCCTTCAATAGCTGATTGTAGTTTTCATTCGTTAATTTATCTCCTTTCCCTGTCTTCCTCCTCCTCCACGTCTTCCTCTCCCTCCTCTTCCCCCTCTCCTCCTCCTCCTCCTGTTCCATATTCACTGTTTATGTAGCAATTTTTACCTCCTGTCTCTTTGTGATATCTTCCTCCTCCTCCTCTTCTTCCTCCTCCTCCTCCTCCAACAGGGAAACCATGTCCTGTATATATTTTTAAACTAACTTCATTCTTCTTCTTGACATCATTACTACTACCACCTCCTCCTCCTCCTCCTCCTCCTCCTCCACACACGCGAGGCACATAAAACAGATTACTTGTTTGACTAAGTTTCTCTGTTTCCAATTCATATCTGGTTAGAGAAACTTGTTAAGGAGTTTTAATATATGCCTGCCTCCGAGTCCCTTATCGGGGATGGCAGCGAGACTTCGAGCGCTCGTTTTCTTCAAGGGGAGACTGAGATTGCTAATTTTTGAGTCCCCGATGCTAATTTTGTTTGAATGCAACGCCCTGGTTTAATTGGCATGGCTGTTTTTTTAAGGTTCTACTTTTCTTTTTTATTTCTTTTACTTCTCTCTCGATTTTTTTTTTCAGTGATAGTCGTCTAGTTTGGTGTTTTTTTTTATATATATTTTTTTCGTCTTGTTATTTTATTTTTTGTTTTGTTTTGCTTCGTTTTCTTTCATGTTTTTAGTGGTGGTGGTGGTGGTGGTCCTCGTCGTTTTCCTCGTCTTCTTCTTCTTCTCCTTCTTGTCTTCTTCCTTTTCCTCCTCCTCCTCGTCTTCCTGCTCCTCGTCTTTTCCCTTTCTTCGTCTTCTTCTTTTCCTCCTCCTTTCTCCTCCTCGTCCTTTCCTTTCCCTCCTCGCCTTCTCTTCTTTGTCCTTTCCTTCTCTTTGTCTTTCTTCTTCCTCTTCTTCTTTCTTCTTCCTCCTCGTCTTTCTTCTCCTTTTCCTCTTTCTCCTCTTCCTCCTCCTCGTTGTTGCAGTCATCGTCCGCCTCCTCATTCTCTTTTCCCTCCTCCTCCCCCCTCTTCCCCCTCCTCCTCCTCCTCCTCCTCCTCCTCCTCCTCCTCCTCCTCCTCCTCCTCCTCCTCCTCCTCCTCCTCCTCCATTAATGAACTTTGGAGTGTGTGATTTTCAAGTGTGAAGTAAACAGTGTGTGTGAGTTTACACGCCACTTCCACGCTTCCTGTGTGTGTGTGTGTGTGTCTGTGTGTGTGTGTGTGTGTGTGTGTGTGTGTGTGTGTGTGTAGCAGGAGAGCGGGTTAGCCAGTGAAGGGACGGATAAACCCATACACACACACACACACACACACACACACACACACACACACATAAATAATAGCTCCCCCTGTCAGATAATACCAATAAAAAAGTGACTTTGGTTATAGAAAACGGGAGCTAATGACAAAGTTGAACCATTAGCGCGACGAAAGATGAGCCAGAGAGAGAGAGAGAGAGAGAGAGAGAGAGAGAGAGAGAGAGAGAGAGAGAGAGAGAGAGAGAGGAGGTCCAGAGGGATAAATAAGACAGGAGGAAAACGTGTCCCTAAGGTTCCATTTTCCTGATTATCCTGACTGAAGCAATTGGCGTCAGAGAGAGAGAGAGAGAGAGAGAGAGAGAGAGAGAGAGAGAGAGAGAGAGAGAGAGAGAGAGAGAGAGAGAGCTTTAGTTTTTCGTGGTTTTATACTCTGCTTCCTCTCCCATTCCCCCCCTCTCTCTCTCTCTCTCTCTCTCTCTCTCTCTCTCTCTCTCTCTCTAGCCACGCCCTCCTAATCTCTCCCACGCTCCTGCAGTTTATCCTACAGGCGCTCAATCTCTTTCACTCCTCACTCGATCCCCTCTCACTCTCTCTTTCCCTCTCCCTCTCTCTCTGCCACGCCTTTGAACCCTCCCACGCCTGCTCCTAATGCCCCACCCGCGCCATCTATCACCCCTAAGCCCTGAAAAGTATCCTAAGATAGTCCAGCCTCCATATTTTCCCTTCTTTCCGTTTTCTTTTTTCCGTAACTCTCTCCTGCTGGTTTCTCCGTTTTCTGTTGAGTTTCTTCTTTTTTCTAATTTTTTCGTGTTTTTTTATTTATTTATTTTTTTCGTTTATTTTTTACTCATGTTTTGTGTTTTTGTTACGTTTTTCTTGGTTTTCTTGTTCTTTTTTTCGTCTTTTTTTTTGTCTTTTGTGTGTTTTTAATTCATTTTCTTTATTTTTTCGTCTTTTCTTTTTCTTTTCACTTGTTTTTTCTTTTTTGTTACGTTTCTTTTATTTTCTTCGTCTCTCGTGTGTGTTTTTTTTTGTCTTCTTATTTGTGTTTTGTTTGTTTCTATAAGATTTAGATTTCTCGAATTCTCAGCCTTTTTGTAGCATATTTTTTTCCCTCTACCCCTTTCTTCCTTTTCCTTACTTTAAAACAACTTTCCAGTCTCATTCTTTATTTTCCTTCCCTTTCTAGTTTCATTCCCCCTTCCTTCTCTTTCCAGTGCCTTTTCTTCCCCTTCCATCTCTTCCCAGCCTCATTCTTCCCCTTTCCTTACCTTTCCAAATCCTCAACCCTCTTTTAACACCATTTACAACCTCATTTTCCTTCCCTTTCCAGTGGCTTATTCTTCCCCTTGCATCCCTTTCCAGCCTCATTCTTCCCTTGCTTCCCTTTCCAGCGCCTCATTCTCCCCCGTCACCCTGCCAAGCCATGCACCCTCCCTCTCCCTTCACTGTGAGAGCCCTACAGGGAACCCTTCAACCGCCAACACCGCCAACTGATCTCCCAGTAAGAATCTTGTAAACGGAATCTGCTCTTTAAGTAAAAAGCTGGCGAGAGTTGAGAGGTCCCTGGCGTGCGGTCTTGTACCACGCCAGCACCTAAGTTTGGGAGACGTGGAGAGGGAAAGGAAGGGAAGGAGGACAGGGCTGTAGGGAGTGGAAGGAGGTGGATGGAAGGATGGTTAGGTGTAAAAAGGATTGTACAAGTAAAGGGTGAAAAGAATAGGAGGAGAGAAGGAAGGGAGGAAAGGAGGACAGAAGAGTGGAAGGAAGTGGACGAATAGATGTAGAAAGAATTAGGTTTTGGTAAAGTGAAGGATGGAAGGAAGGAATAGGAGGAAAGGGAAGATTGGAGAGAAAGAGAGAGAGAGAGAGAGAGAGAGAGAGAGAGAGAGAGAGAGAGAGAGAGAGAGAGAGAGAGAGAGAGAGAGAGAGAGAGAACCATACCACCGAAAAAAATTAACCAAGCAAAAAAAAAAAAAAAAAACACTGAAAATAGATGAAGGAAAAGAAGGAATAGGAGGAGGAGGAGGAGGAGGAGGAAAACAGGAGGAAAAAAGAGGGAAATTAGCAGCCTTCCCAGCAGCAGAGGACCATGTGATTGTGTCTTGTTCCCGGACAAACGGAAGGCCAAGGAGGAGAATGAGGAAACAAGTAAGGTCATTGAGAGGAAGCTGCCGCCCTGATGTCATATTCTCGAGGCGACTCCAGCCCGACACAGGGATTATGTCTCGATTGTTTACAAGGGCAGTGCTATTCTGAAGGTGCTGCTGCTGCTACTTCTGCTGTCCTTCTTCTTCTTCTTCTTCCTCTTCTTCTTCTTCTTCTTTTGCTGTTGTTCTGCTTTTTTCTTATTTTTCTTCTTTTTCCTCTTTTCTTCGTCCTCTTTCAGTTATTTATTCTTTTTGGTGTTGTTGCTTCTTCTTTAACTCCTTTCTTCTTCTTCTTCTTCTTCTTCTTCTTCTTCTTCTTCCAGTTGCTTATCATCTTCTTTCTTGCTGTTGCTGGCTTTTCCCCAACTTTTTTTTCTTCTTTTCCTTTTCATCTTCCTCTTCGTTCTTCTCCTCCTCCTCCTCCTCCTCCTCCTCTTCCTCTTCCTCCTCCTCCTCCTTTCCATCTAGAGGTGAGCGTAAGAGGTAAGAGTGACCGGATAGAGAGAGAGAGAGAGAGAGAGAGAGAGAGAGAGAGAGAGAGAGAGAGAGAGAGAGAGAGAGAGAGAGAGAGAGAGAGACAGGGGTGATGACAGGGTTGAAAAGATAAGACTAAACATGACAGGGGTGAACATAACAGGGGTGAACAGAGAAATAAGGACGAGAGACGCGAGAGAGTGACAGGGATGACAGACAGGGGTGAGAGACAGGGATGATAGACAGGGGTGAGGAGAGACAGGGGTGAGGGGTGACAGGGGTGAAGTGTGGAAATAATTACGTCTTACCGGGTTCATTTCACAATTACACACGCCATGAGTTTTTGTCCCCAGCTGAGAGAGAGAGAGAGAGAGAGAGAGAGAGAGAGAGAGAGAGAGAGAGAGAGAGAGAGAGAGAGAGAGAGAGAGAGAGAGACAGACTTTCTAAGAACAACAAAAACACTTCTTCCCCTCCTCTTCTTCCTCCTCCTCCTCCATTTTCTTCCTTCCTCCTCTTCCTTCTTCTTATTCTTCTTGTTCTTGTTGCTGTTGTTGTTCTGCTACTACTACTACTACTACTACTACCACCACCACCACCACTACCACGACTCCATTCCCTGAGTAACATTTCAATTATCACTCAGAGCATCAAAATCAGGCGGTCGGCGGGACAAATCCG
>NC_087188.1:13038734-13041234 GCF_035594125.1 Scylla paramamosain
GGGGAGACAAGAAGGATGAGATAGAGAGGGAGGGAAGAAGAAGAGGAGAAGAGAGGAGAGATAAAAGAATGGAAGAGAAAAGTAGGAGGGAATAAGAGAGAGGAAGGCGAGATGGTAAGAGTGAGAGAGAGAGGAAGAGAAGATGGAGAAATAGAAGAGGAAAAGGAGAAAGAAGAAAAGGAAAAGAAAGGAAAGAGGGAATGTTGAGAGAGAGAGAGAGAGAGAGAGAGAGAGAGAGAGAGAGAGAGAGAGAGAGAGAGAGAGAGAGAGAGAGAGAGAAAGCATGGAAAGATGAATAAGTGGAATAGAAGAAGAAGAAGAAGAAGAAGAAGAAGAAGAAGAAGAAGAAAGGAAGAAAAGACAAGAACAAAAGAACAAAATAAAGGAAAAAGAAAAAAACAAGAAGAAGAAGTAGAAGAAGAAGAAGAAGAAAAGGAACAAAGAAAACGAGGAAAAGGAAGAAGAGAACAAGGAAGAAGCAGAAACACAAGAAACAACAAGAAAAGAAGGAAAAAAACACACCAACAAACAAAACCAAAACAAAACTGAATATAGAGAGAACGAGAAAGACAAAGAGTCGAGTCATAAGAGGAAGAAGAAGCAGAAAAGGAGGAGGAAGAGGAGGAGGAGGAGGCGATGCGCTATCCCCCTCCCTGATTGGCGATTCATAAAGGGTAATTTGGCGGCGGTGATGAGCTCCCATTAATCAACACTGAATGGGCTTCTACTAATCAAAAGAGAAGCGAAAAAAAGGACCAACCCAAGGTACCTTTAAAACCTTCCCTGCCTCCCGAGACCTCTTCAGGCAGACTCTTGTGTACTCTTAAACTCTTAAAATCATGAGGCTGACCATTGGAGGAGTAAGAGGAGGAGGAGAACGAGGAGAAAACCAGGAAGGAGAATAAGGAAGAGGTGGAGAATGAAGAGGGATGGAGAGAATGCAGGAATGAAGGTGAGGAATATGAAAAGAGATGAATAATATGATGGAATGCGAGGAGGAGGAGGAGGAGGAAGAGGAGCTGGAGGATGAAGTAGGAGTGAGGAAGATGAGGAAAATGAAGAAAGGAGATAAGGAAGAGGAAGGGAAGAATGCAAGGAAGATAGGAAGAAGGAAGAGAATGAGAGAAGAAGAAAGGAAAAAAGAGAAAAAAAGAAAGAGAAAGATATAAAGAGGAGGTAGAAGAAAGAATGAAAGAAAGAAACAGAAAAGAAGAAGAAAGAAAGAACGCAAAGAAAGAATAAGTAAGAACATGAAAGAAAAGAGAGAGAAAGAAATAAACAAAGAAAAGAAAGAAAGAAAGAGAGAGAAACTAAACAAAAAGCTAAAACAAATGAAAAAAACAATCACGAAAAGAGAGAAAGAAAAAAAGAAAAACTAAACAAAGAAAACGATAAAATTATGCAAGGGGTCACTGTACTAAATCTAATGCTTCCCTCTCCCTCTCCCTCTCTCCCTCTCCCTCTCCTTCTCCTCTCTCCCCTCTCACTCTCTCAATGCTGCTTGGATATGGACACTCACGCCGGGAGCCGAGATAACACGAGGGAGAGAGGGAGAGAGAGAGAGAGAGAGAGAGAGAGAGAGAGAGAGAGAGAGAGAGAGAGAGAGAGAGAGAGAGAGAGAGAGAGAGAGAGAGAGAGGAGCATAAGACGTGTGAGCATTGCAGGACAGTTTGACAGAGAGAGAGAGAGAGAGAGAGAGAGAGAGAGAGAGAGAGAGAGAGAGAGAGAGAGAGAGAGAGAGAATAAATTTACCACTAAGATCTTAATAATTAATAACGAGTGAACTTTTTCCTTAATCAAGTATTTATCTAATTAACCTCTCTCTCTCTCTCTCTCTCTCTCTCTCTCTCTCTCTCTCTCTCTCTCTCTCTCTCTCTCTCTCTCTCTCTCGAAGCAAAATCTATCACTTTTTTCTTTTATTTTGTTTATCATCAATATTTTCCCAACATATTTACCTTTATTCCCTTATTTATTTCTATTATTAAATGTTCTATCGTTCCTTTAAGTATTTCAAAGCAGAACCTATCAGCGTCGTTCCTTTAACCTCATCGCCCTTTAAAGTTTAATATTGCCGTAAAGGAATCTCTTGTTTATGGGATTAAATTTCGCGTTGTAGTCAGGCTCGCTAATAAAATTTTGTAATGTAATGTTTAAATTAGTTCACCCTCATTTTTTTTTTTTTTTTACAGTTTTCTATGATTATTTTTTTTTACGTTTTTTTTCTTTTGGTTCGGAAATATTGATGGTTTTCTTGTTTTTATTTATTTATTTTGTAGTTTTTTTGTTCGTTTTCTTCTTTATTTTGATTTTTTCTTTGTTTTTTCGTTTTCCTTTTGTTTTCCTATTTTAAGTATTTGTTTTTTTTTTCGTTTCCTCGTTTATTTTTATTTTTTTACATAATATAATTCTCTTCTTCCTTCCTTTTCTTCTCTTCCTTCATCCTGCATCTTTCTCCTCTTCCTCTTTCTCATTCTTATTTCTTCCTCTTTATATTCTTCTT
>NC_087188.1:13043734-13053734 GCF_035594125.1 Scylla paramamosain
CAACGGTGAGGCGGGAAATTTTTTTTGGGGGGATCTTTTTTAAATATAGCGCTTAACACTTCCATTAAGGGATCGTTAGGCAGTTACGTGAGTTTGTTTGTTTGTTTGTTTGTGTATTTGTTTATTTTTTATTATAATTAGAGGGTAAGAGTTTTTTTCTGACTCTCTTTCATTTTTTTCTCTTCATCTTCTCTTCTTCCTCTTCCTCCTTTCTCTCTCTCTCTCTCTCTTGTTTTCCATTCATCTTCCTTTTTTCCCTCTTCTTATTTCCTTCCCTCTCCTTCTTCCCCCTACCTCCTATTCTTTCCTCTCTTTCCCCCTTCTTCCCCCATGGCTCCCCTTCATCCTCTTCTCCCCTTCCCTCCCCTCACTGGCAGAATCTCGAATCTACAAAATAATTTATTGCTCTCTGTAATTGTGATGAGGGAAAATGAAGGGGAGGAAAGGAGGAAAGGGAGGGGGTAAGGAGGAAAAGGAGAGGAAAATAAAGGGAAAAAGGGATAGGAAAAGGGGAAAAGGAAGGGGAGAGAATGGAAACGAGAAAAGAGAAGGGAAGAGAGGAAAAGAAGGGAAAAGGAGAGGAAAATAGGAAAAGAGGGAAGAAAGGAGGGAAAAGGAAGAGGAAAATGGAGATAAGACGAGGAAAAGTGAGGAAAAATGAAGGAAAAAAGGAAAAGATGAAGAAAGGGGAAAAAGGAAGAGGAAAAAGAGAGGGAAAGAGGAAAATGGAAAGGAAAAATGACTCTTACCTTTTCATTACTCTCCCTCGGTAATATTCTCTCTCTCTCTCTCTCTCTCTCTCTCTCTCTCTCTCTCTCTCTCTCTCTCTCTCTCTCTCTCTCTCTCTCTTTACTGCACTGACATAGATAAAGAGAGATTCCTTCCCTCCCTTCCTCCTTCCCTCCCTCCTTCCCTCCCTTCTTTCCTCCGTACCTCTCTCCCTCCCTCCCTCCCTCCCTTCTCTACAAACTTTCCTCCGTCTTTCCTTTTCTACCTCTCTCCGTCTCTCCTTCACTCCCTTTTTCTCTCTACCTCTCCTTTTTTCCTCCCACTCCTCTCTATCTCTCCCTTCTTCCTCCTTTCCTCCATTTTTCCTTCTCTCTTTGTCTCTCCAGCTTTCTTCCCTCTTCTTTTCTTCCATTTCTCCCTCCTTTCCTCCTTTTATTCCCTCTCCTTCGTTTCCTCCACTTCTCCCTCCTTCAGCTGAGACAAAAGATACCTCCAACTTTTCCTCCTTTTCCTCCAATTTAGCTTTTTCCTCCGTCCTTTTCCTGCAATGTATCTCTCCATATCACCTTCCTTCCCTCTCCTCTCTCCTCCCTTCCTTTCCTCTACTAAATACCTCGCTTTTCCCTCTCATTCTCCCTTCCACTTTCTCCTTCCTAGTTTCCCATTCTCTATCTATCACCTTTTCCTTTCATCCTCCCCTCACTCCCTGTGTTCTGTCAGCAGCGAGGCAGGGAAGGCACAAGGCAGGGAGGGGGCGGAACAGGAGTCGGTAACGAGAACAAGAGCTGTGGTATGGAAGGGGAGTCGCTTGGAAAATACTCTGGGGCGATAGCGTCTACCCGGTAATTGAGAGGTAAGACGAAGGGTCCTAAACACTCCCAAGGGACGCGGGTATCACGGGTAGCCATCGCGCGCCCCTAAAGCTCCTTCAGCCCCTCCTTCATCCACCCTGGCCGCTATACAAGACTAGAGTGTTCAGATGTCTTTGAAAACCGCAGGAAATCGTGAATGCGACCGATATACGCATATACGGAAAATACAGTTAATTCCGTGATGAAATATGAAAATTTGTATGAAAAATGCAGAGATCATTGAAAATCTTGGTATTGTGTTTAAGAGGGAGAGGGGAAAGTTACTTGAGAGAGAGAGAGAGAGAGAGAGAGAGAGAGAGAGAGAGAGAGAGAGAGAGAGAGAGAGAGAGAGAGAGAGAGAGAGAGAGAGAGAAACGAAGAAAGAAAACAAAAAATAAGAAAAACAAGAACGAAATAACACACACACACACACACACACACACACACACACAAAAAAAACATAAAAAAAGACAAAAAAATAAAATCTGTTTGAAGAGAAAAAGATAACGAAAGGAAGGGAGGAGGTGGAGGGAGGAGGAGGAGGAGGAGGAGGAAGAGGAAGGAAGAGAGGAAGGAAGAGGGAGGTATAAATCTTCTAACACCTAATGGAGTTCCTAACAAGCCCTATTATGATTACTAAAAGGAAATTACTAAGGTTTTCCTCTCTCCAGCCTCTTGTGTGAGGGAGAGAGGGAGAGGGGGAAGGATGGAGAGAAAGTAAGGAAAAGGAGGAAAAAAGGGAGAGGAAAAGAAAGGAGAGAGAGAGGGAAGGAAGGGGAGAAAGGGAAAAGGAGGGAGGGAGAGAGGGAGATAAAGGAAGGAAATAAACGATAAACGAGGGAGGGAGGAAACAGGAGGAGGAAAAATAAGAGATACTGTTGTGAAGGGAAAAGAAGAAAGAGGAAAAGGAAAGGAGAGAGAGAGAGAGAGAGAGAGAGAGAGAGAGAGAGAGAGAGAGAGAGAGAGAGAGAGAGAGAGAGAGAGAGAGAGAGAGAGAGAGAGAGAGAGAGAGAGAGAGACGAAAGGAAAAACGGAAAAAAAATGAAAGGAAGAAAAGAGTTAAGGAAATAAGAAAGGAGGAACGGAGAGGGAAACGAGAAGAGAGGAGATAAAAAAAAAAGGAAAGGAAAGGAGAAGAGAAGGAAAGGAGGAGGAAACAATATATAAAAAAATGTTATGGGGAAGAAATAAAGAAAAAAACGAGAGGAAAGGAGGAAAAGGAAAAAAAGGGAGTAGGAAATAAGAGGAGGTAAAGAAAGGAAGAGGAAAATTGGACGAAAAGTAGAAAATAGAAGAAAAGAATAAAAATGGAGAGGAAAAAAATAATCTAGGCAGAGAGAGAGAGAGAGAGAGAGAGAGAGAGAGAGAGAGAGAGAGAGAGAGAGAGAGAGAGAGAAACAGGAATCTGAGGCAAAGAAGAAAGAGAAGAAGAGGAAAGAATAATTGAAAAGAAGAAAGGGAAACAGGGGAGAGAAATGGCCTGGCTCTCTCTCTCTCTCTCTCTCTCTCTCTCTCTCTCTACTACTACTACTACTACTACTATTACTACTCAACCACCACCACTACCTCTATCACAGCCATCATTCACCACCACCACCACCACCACCATCACCACCACCACGGTCTTATTAATACTTAGGCTGTTGACTTTCCATTAACTACCTAATGATGCCTCATCTCGGTTATTGGTCATTGACAATCACTCGTTCCCAACACTTTCCTCTTTTTTTTTCCCTTTTTCTTTTTTTCTCTCTCCTTTTTTTCGTTTTTCTTCATTTTTTTATTATTTTTTAAGTGATAAAGTTATTGGTTCGATTGTAGTAGTAGTAGTAGTAGTAGTAGTAGTAGTAGTAGTAGTAGTAGTAGTAGTAGTAGCAGTAGTAGTAGGTCGTGTTTACATACATACATACATACATACATACACACACAGTCTATATACGTTACTGTATTGACAAGCAGTACATACACGCTCTCTCTCTCTCTCTCTCTCTCTCTCTCTCTCTCTCTCTCTCAAAACATGTCCGTTTCTCCCTAGTGTGTGTACATGTGCGTGCGTGTGTGCGTATGAGAATATACACAGTGAAAAGAGAAAAAGAGAGAAAAAAAATTGTACTACAGCGTATGAGAGGAGAGAGAGAGAGAGAGAGAGAGAGAGAGAGAGAGAGAGAGAGAGAGAGAGAGAGAGAGAGAGAATGTACGCCCGTGTGTGTGTGTGTGTGCGTGTGTGTGCGTTGAGTGCATGCATGTGTGGCCAAGTAAACACACCCACATGTCAGGCGGTGGGTGGAGCTGTGTGCGTTAATTGGGCTGTGTGTGCGTTAATTGGCGCAGTGTGTGCATAAGGTTACACGCGTCAGCGAGGCCATATGGCAAACACCAATTAAGAGGCCAGGTGACCGGCTCTCTCTAAACACCTGTAATTAATACCTTGCATGGCTGGATGTATGTGTGTGTGTGTGTGTGTGTGTGTGTGTGTGTGTGTGTGTGTGTGTGTGTGTGTGTGAGAGAGAGAGGGAGAGAGAAAGAAAGGTAGAAAGTAAAGATGGAATAGATTGAAAAAGACGAAAAGAGAGAGAAGGAGGAGGAGGAGGAGGAGGAGGGAAAATATTTAGGAGGAGGTGGAAAGAAAAGTAAGAAGGAAGGAGAGGAAGAAGATGGAGAAGAAGCATAAGAAGAAAAAAGGAGGAAAAAAAACTGGAGGAGGAGGAGGAGAAGGAAGAGGAGGAGAAGAAGGGAAAGAGACAGAGAAGATGAAGAAGGAAGACAATGAATAGAAGAAGAAGGAAGAAGAGGAAAACGATAAGGAAGAGGAGAAGGATACGAACAAGAAGCAGAAGAAGAAGAAGAAGAAGAAGAAGAAGAAGAAGAAGAAGAAGAAGAAGAAGAAGAAGAAGAAGAAGAAGAAAAGAAGAAGAAGATACTAAAGCTTATCAAGAAAATTAAATCTGACACTACCTGGAAGAGGAGGAGGAGGAGGAGGAGGCGGAGGAGGAGGAGGAGGCCACTTAAATGACCCCCCTCCACTCCTCTTCCCCCTCCCTTTGTTCTTGTCTTCTCTGTTTAAATGGACGTCACTTTCACCTATTGCTTCACCTCCTCCTCCTCCTCCTCCTCCTCCTCCTCCTCCTCCTCCTGTCCTTCAGTATCCTCTTCATCCCAGCTTCCCTTCCCTTCATCTTTAGTTCAGTTTCTCTATTGTTTGTCTTCCTTATTATCCTGTTTTTCTCGTTCTTGTTCTACACACACACACACACACACACACACACACACACACACACACACACACACACACACACACATTTCATACCTTTCATTAATCTTATTTTATCTTATTCTCTTTCATTATTTTCCTCTTCATTACCTCTTCCTTTAATCCTTCCCTCCCTGCCTCCTTTCCTCCCTTTCTCTCGCTTGTTTCTGTGTGGTTGTTAGCTAGTTGTGTGAACGAGTGAATGAGCGAGACTTGTGTGAGGCATGAATACGTGTATGAGTGAACGAGCTAGGCTTCAGTCATAAGTGTTAAGTGGAAGTGCGCGGCCTGGCGCAGAGAGATCACCTACCTCCAGCCTTCTGTTCACACCTTCTGTGAATAAACACCTGCACTGTTACCTGCGTTTCCTGTGCCCCTGCTGGTCAAGAGTCGAACATGGCGCAGTGAGTAGGATCAGGACAAGGCTGCAGTGGGTACGGCGCAGAATGGAGAAGCAGTTGGAGGCGCTGGCTGCCCTGCTAGCGCGACAGTCGGAGCAGAGTCAGGCTCTGCTAGCGCGACAGTCGGAGCAGAGTCAGGCTCGCGAGGAGCGTTTAACCCAGCTGCTGGAGAGAGTGGGGACACAAGCTCCCAGTCGCACCACGGCGAGCAATGAAGGCGAAACCACAGCCCGCAGCACGTCTACCCAGGGCGCGAGGTTCCCGACGTCCGCCACCATCATTCCTCACTTAACGGCGTCAGCATCTTTACGTGAGTTCGACACGTGGCGCCATAAGTTTGAAGGATACGTAACCCTCGCCAGGATAGACTGTCTCTCCCTGGCTGAGCAGAGGGCGGCACTCGCTGCTGTCCTAGACGACGAGTGGACCCGTACACTTCGCTACGGGATAAGCTTACCGAGAGGACGCGGAGTTAAGAACCATCCTCGATGCAATGTGTGAGTACCTGCGAAGCCAGCGCAACATCATCATGGATAGAAGAGACTTCTACTCCCGCGTGCAAGAAACGCAAGAAGGTTTTGACGACTTTTTATGTGCTGTAAAGGAAATCGCCAATTTCTGTGACTTTTGCGACCAGTGCATAAACCATCAGCTGCGTGACAGAATTGTCGTTGGGACACGAGACGAAGTGGCTCTGAAACGCATGCTGGAAAACAAGAAACTCACCCTTGAAAACGCCATAGATATTTGCAGAGCATCAGAGAGCGCTAACCAGTGTAGTGCAGTACTAAGGGGCGGCTCTCACTCTTCGAGCCATGGTGTGAACGCTGTCTCGAACTACAGGAAGGGCAGTTTCGGGGGCTCAAGCCCCACGGGCTGTTATCGTTGTGGCAAAGATTGTCGCAGTGACAAAAGGGGATGCCAGGCAATAGATAAAGTGTGTCGTAACTGCGGGAAAAGAGGGCATTTTGCGAGTGTATGTCAGCAGACAGTGAGGAAACGACGAGGAGCTTCGAGGAGTTCCTCAACTGTCTCTCCTCATCGCGGTGCAGGCCCGAGGCGGGGAGCCAGTGCCAGTGTATACCAGCTCTTATCAGGCGTATACACAAAGACGGTGACGGCACGACCTGCGCCCCAGGTGCTCATTACCGCCACACATCCCGCTGGAAGAGACAAGATTACGTGGACTCCTGACTCTGGGGCCGAAAACGACCGTTATTGGCCTCGACACGGCAACACTCCTTGGAATCCCGCCCTCCAGCTTGGCGCCCGCTGATGGTGATGGACTTTATGCTGCCGGTAATCACCCCCTCACCTGTGTAGGAACTTTCTCGTCGCACTTGCAACTGGGCGACAGGGAAGCTGAGACTGTTGTGAGCGTGGTGAAGGAGGTGAAGGGGGCGCTGCTTAGCTGGTACGATTCCATCGCTCTCGGAATCCTCCCCGAAGATTTTCCGGCTCAAATCCGACCGCTACGCAGGGAAGAACAGCACACCGGCAACAGCTCCATCAAGTACCCGACCGCCTCGCAGCCACCTCTATCTACGCCCACAGAAGTGATCAGCTGGCCTCATTCCTACGACCCAACGCCCACAGCAGCGTGCGGGGCACGCTGCTGCTGTGATCAAGGCCTTTCCCAGCGTCTTCGAAGCAAAGGAAGGTTTACGTGCAATGGCTGGTGGATCCATGGCCATCGAGTTGACAGACGACGCTCGACCCTTCGCCGTAACAGCATCTCGTACAATCCCTTACAATTGGCGTGAAGAAATTAAGAGCCAGTTGGAAGAGCTGCTTAACAAGGGAATCATCGAGAGTGTGGACTACCCTACGGCATGGTGCCACCCCATCGTGCCTGTCCCAAAAAAGACATCTGGTGTAAGGCTGTGTGTTGACCTGACACGACTCAACCGTTACGTGAAGAGGCCCGTGTATCCAGTGCGCTCACCTCATGACGCCATCGCCTCGATCGGGACCGGAGCAGTTTGGTTCACCACTCTTGATGCCAAGATGGGGTATTTTCAAGTCCCCATTAGAGAAGAAGACCAGGATTTAACCTGCTTCATAACACCTTGGGGTCGGTACAAGTTTCGGCGAGCGGTTATGGGTCTCGTCTCGTCTGGAGACGAGTATAACCGTCGAGGAGACCAAGCTCTCGGCGACATACCTAACACCATCAAGATCGTGGACGACATCCTGGCCTATGACTCCACCTACAGTGCGCACTTAGCCCATGTCATTCAGATTGTGCGGCGGTGTGACCAGCACGGCATCACTCTCAACCCACAGAAGTTTACATTCGCGGAAAGAGTGGTAGATTACTGTGGTTACTCTGTTTCTGGACAAGGCTACACGACAGACTCAAAGAAAGTTAAGGCAATCTCTGGACTTCCCACGACCACAGCACATCACCGACTTACGATCATTCATGGGTCTTACAAACCAGCTTGGAAGCTTTTCTCCTGCTGTGGCTGCAGCTGCACAACCCCTCAGAGATCTCTTACGCCCGAAGAACAGTTGGTGCTGGTCTCCTAACCATGAAGAGGCGTTTGAGAAGGTGAAACAGTGTCTCGTCAGCCCACCTGTCTTGGCATACTTCGACCCATCATTACCAACGATGCTACAGACTGACGCCTCAAGGATGCACGGATTTGGATTCGTTCTCCTGCAGAAGCACAGTGACCAGTGGAAGATGGTGCAATGCGGGTCAAGATTTGTTACAGACACAGAGAGCCGCTATGCAGTAATAGAGTTGGAAATGGCTGCAATCGTCTGGGCAGTCAGGAAATGTGGCACCTACCTGAAAGGACTCCCTCACTTCGATCTAGTGCTCGACCACCGCCCGCTGATACCTCTCCTCAATAGCAAGTTGTAGGGAGAAATAGAGAACCTGCGGCTGCAGCGCATGAGGGAGAAGCTTGCTCAGTATTCTTTCACAGCAAGCTGGCAAAAGGGATCGACACACTGTGTGCCCGACGCCCTCTCACGTGCTCCAGTACAGGACCCAGTGGAGGAAGAGGATGCTGCTACTTCTGGTGACCTCGACCCTCTCCACTCAGCGGTCATCTCAGCGTTATCTGCCACCAATGAGGACGGCGTCCGCTTAGCACCACTCCAGGATCAGACTGTGGAAATGGTACGTGCCGCAGCAGCAAGAGACGGGGAGTACTGCTTGCTCAAGAACGTCATCATCGAGGGCTTCCCTGATCATTGCCACGACCTCGATCACCGCTTGCGTACGTACTGGCCGGTGCGCAGTCTGCTGGCCGTAGACGACGACCTGGTGGTTTACGGGCCGAGGCTTCTTATTCCTCACAGCCTCCGCCGAGAAACACTAGAGCGACTCCATGACAGTCATCAGGGGATGGAGCGCACCAAGCGACGGGCCCGACAAACGGTGTACTGGCCTGGTATGGACAGAGACGTTGAGAACGTCGTTTTCTGGATGCTCACTATGCCGTCCACTCCTACCAAGCCAAGCCAACGAACCTCTCTGGCAGGACACGGACACACCCAGCAGGGTGTTTGAGTCAGTTTCTGCAGACTACTTCCACGCAGCAGGCCGTACATACCTCGTGTAATGTAGATCGCTTGTCTGGGTGGCCTCACGTGTCTGCATGCTCACGTCCAGCATCGGCTGATCAGCTCGTTCGTGTCCTTCGGGGTGTGTTCGCCGACACGGGCGTGCCTGTTCTCCTGAGGACTGACGGTGGACCGCAGTTCACTTCTTCATCGGTACGGCGCTTCCTGGCTCGATGGGGGGTGGAGCATCGTGTATCTTCACCTCATTATCCACGCTCCAATGGTCACGCCGAGGCAGCGGTCAAGTCCGTGAAGAAGCTGATCCTCACGACCACACAGCAGGGACACCTGGACGAGGATGCGTTCGCTCGCGGGTTGCTGGAACTGCGCAACACTCCGAGGGCGGAAGGGCGATCACCAGCACAAGTCCTCTTCGGTCATCCTATGAGGTCCTGTGTCCCGGCTCATCATCGCTCATACGCTCAGCAGTGGCAGCGCGCTGCTGATGAGTGCGACGCCAAGGCAGAGCGACTGAGGAAGAAAGCGAAACTTCGCCACGACGCGTCCGCCCGTACTCTTCCTCTCCTGCACCTCGGTGGCCACGTCGACGTTCAAGATCACACGACAGGCCTCTGGGATCGCCTGGGTGTCATCGTGGCTGTTGGGCGAAGGAGAGACTACCTCATCAAGATGGGCAGCGGTCGCGTGATGTGGCGTAATAGAAGACACCTACGCCCACACAGACCTCTTGCTCCCCTTCCTGTCGAGCAGCACACCGCTCATGGCGGTGCAGCGCTTCAGCATCAGGGTCACGAGGAACACCACCATCCCGGCAGCCCCGGAGCATCAGGGTAACGGGGTACACCGTGGCCGAGAGCAACCAGAGCGTCGAAGCAGCCGACAGCGTAGGGAGCCGAGACGACTGCAGGTGCGGTGGCACCGTAGCACCTACGATTAGTCGTACGTGTTCATTGTACGCTGTGTTTGTTTTGTGTATATGTACCGTGTTTTCTGTACTTCAATCATTGTAACTTTGTTTCATGTGTTACGGTAGCCATAACAAAGATAAGGAATCTTCCTTATGTCTCGGGGGAGGTGTGTGGTTGTTAGCTAGTTGTGTGAACGAGTGAATGAGCGAGACTTGTGTGAGGCATGAATACGTGTATGAGTGAGTGAACGAGCTAGGCTTCAGTCATAAGTGTTAAGTGGAAGTGCGCGGCCTGGCGCAGAGAGATCACCTACCTCCAGCC
>NC_087188.1:13061234-13083734 GCF_035594125.1 Scylla paramamosain
AGATACAAGAAAAATCGTATTTTCTTATCACAAATAAAAAAAAAAAAACTAAACATGAAAAGGAATAGATAGGAAAAGAAAAGATAGGTCAATAGTCTCTCTCTCTCTCTCTCTCTCTCTCTCTCTCTCTCTCTCTCTCTTAATTAACTCCTTTACCTGTCTTCCTAAACCAGGTAAGCAGCGGTTGTAATCACAAGCCTTCCCCTCTGCTTCACCTCACACATCTCCCCCAAACATACACCTTGTCCGGCTCAACCTTTTACCTTGATTAACGCAATTACCTGGACTCAGCACACCTCAGGAATACTCACAGGTGCCGTGGAGAGCTGCAGGTGAACACAGGTAGCTTCGGTAATCAAGAAACACTTCAATAGGTGGGTTTTGTCCGTGTTTTATTTCGCCGAACACAACACACACACACACACGCACGGGTATACTCTCTCTCTCTCTCTCACACACACACACACACGTAAGATGATATTTAACAGATGCATTGGTTTCATTTGGGGTTCATTTCCTCCATTCAGCATTCAGAATGTGTTCCGAGTCGTCCCGAAGCTTCAAGAGGCGACTGAATCATGTGTTTGTCTCAGTTCCTAGATTCGATGATGTTTGTAAACAGAGCGAGCGCTTCTCCCTGCCTGACGCCGCTGTGACTCCGCCGTCGTCCAACAGGTGACAGCACAGGCCGTGTTCTAAAACGCTCTGCTCTCTCGTTTCAAAGGCCACAGAGATGATTTGACAGTTCTCCTGATTGTTTTTCCCTCTAATGATGTATTCTTGCTAAATTATAATCAGGATCGTGAAAATACCTTTGCAAACCTTGATAACTTCCACTACAGCCTGTCAATGATGCAGAATCGTTGATCTATCATTAGTATCATGAAAACATCCTTGAAAACCTGAGTAACTTCTACTGCACACTGTTAATGATGCAGAAAGCTTGTTAAACTTCCACTAGCGTCATGAAAACATCTTTGAAAACCTTGATAACTTCCGCTACAGCCTGTCACTGGTGGAGAACCCTTTACAACTGTCACTAGCGTATTGAAAACATCTTTGAAAATCATGGTAACTTCCTCTACAGGCTGTTAACGTTACAAAATCACTGAAATTATCACTAGTACCATGAAAACACTCTTGAAAACCCTAATAACTTAGCGACAAGACCTCGATATGCTTAAAAAATGAGGAAATGAGACAAACACAGCTGACTAATCGCCTCACACGGCATATCAACACTACACTATCATTGGCAGGGTGGCTATTTGTGGCTAAGGGAAGTTTTGAAGAGTCTGGGGTTACACTGGTGACAGAAAACGGGAAGAGGGTTCAGTCTACCATGGATTAAGCGTCGAGGATTCAAAAGTTCAAAAGTTCAGCTTAACACGAATGCTACAATGATACATGGAAAGACATTTTGTTGAATCTCTCTCTCTCTCTCTCTCTCTCTCTCTCTCTCTCTCTCTCTCTCTCTTCACAACTTATCAATCGAAAAAGGTAGAAAAATAATACTAAAACGAGAAACTGTAAATAAACTGATAATAAAACTCTGAAATATAAACAAATATGAAACAAAATGGAAAAATAGTAAAATGAAATAAAAAAAAAATGAAAGAAATTAGATAGAAACTGAAGAAAGGAAAAACATACAAGAATATCATAAAACTAGATGAACAAAGAAGTGATAAAGAGAGAAATGGAAAAATAAGAAAAGAAACGAAAAAAAGATTGCATAATAAAACCGATAATTTATGTAGCCACGAGAAAATAACGAATAAATAAATAAATAAGTAAATAAATAAATAAATTAGAATACTGACTAGAAAACAACGGAAAATCAACGAAAAATTAAAGTAACGTAATAAGAAAGGAATAGAAAAGAAAGGAAATGAAGAGAAAACAAAAGAAAGCAACCAAACAAAATTAACAAGAAAAGGAAAGAAAATGAAAAAAAAAGAAAAGAAAAAAAGAAGAAGCACGTCAGGTACCAAACTTAATGAATAAATAAATAAATATCTTTGGTTTCAATGGAACGTTTCCCAGAAGTCATTATGATCACCTCACCTGCAAATCACCTGTCACTAATCACTGCCAGGTAATCACAGGGAGTAAGGGGGGAGGGAACACCAGGTAGCTACACCATAACACAACACCGGCTGGGCAACACCTGTCAGGACACACACACACCCACACACACACACACACACACACACACACAGGTGACCGTTTTTTTTTCTTTTTCTTTTTTGTTATTGTTCATATTTTCTTTTTTTTCATGAATTGTTTGTCTTTTTAATTCTTTATTCTTTTTATCTTCGTATTTTTTTCAGTGTTCTTAAGTATTTTCTTATCCGTTTTTTTTTCCAGTTTCTATTTTGTCTTGTATTTTTTTGTTCATTTGCACATTGTCTTTTATTCTGCTCTTCTTTAATGTTTTTGTCTATTTTAATTTTTTCCCTTTTTTTTCAATCTTTCTCATTTTCTCTCCCATTTCCGTTCGTTTTCCATTTTTGTTTTGCATTTTCTTTCTCCTTCCATTCTTTTTTGTGTGTTTATTTTGTCTATCTCAACTCTTTTCCTTTCATATCTTTCCACTTTATTCGTTCTTACCTATTTTCTGTATTCATATTTCTTGCATTTCCATAAATTTTCACACACACACACACACACACACACACACACACACACACACACACACACACACACACACACACACACACACACACACACACACATCACCTCATATTCTCACTTCCATGAAACATTTTAATACCAAGCAACATTCGGGATGAGGGAGACGAGTTTTCCTAGCACAGCACGAGGCAGACTTCACTGTAAGCTGGTCACTATAGCACTGTGAAAGGAGAGTGACGTATTGCAGGGGTAGCGTCCACACACACACACACACACACACACATACATAGGGTACATCAGCACAGCACAGTATAGAACATCACTACAGAACATAACACGTCAACTAAACGTCATTTTTTTTACCACATCGTTCAATGTACACTATTTACAAACCTGCCCACACCTGTCCACACATGTCTCCACCACCGCGCTTCACTCTCAGTCTCGTAGATTTCACACACTTACCAATAATATGATAATCACTCAATCACAGTCATTTTCTTAATTTTCTCTTCCCTTCTCAGTCTTTCAGGTTTCCGCAGCACTAATCAGCACAGTTACTCAACACACAGCACCCGGAACAGAACAGCACCGTTAACAGCAGTCCGCGGCCACAGAGGGACGTGGAATGAACAAACTGAACAGCAGGGAGGAACAGCACTAGGAGGAAACAGCGGAATGTGCAGCGCTATCTTGACATCAGGTTACCATTGGCCTCTGCTGTGACCCCTGCTGTGTCTGGTGCTGCTGCTGCTGTGTCTGCGTGCCCGTCTGCCCTGGGCCCTGTTGCAGCAGCTGTGGGGTCGTCTGCTGCTGCTGTTGTTGTTGTGGTTGCTGTGAAGGCGTGGTGGTGTGGTGGTGGTGGTGCAGTGGTGTAGGGTGAAGGGAGGGGGTGGCTGTTGGGGGTGTCTGGCCCTTCCTGACGTCTTCTATTACCGTGGGGCCCTTGGGAGGAGGCGCAGGAGGAGGAGGAGGAGGAGGAGGAAGAAGAGGAGGAGGGGGGCCAAGGGTTATAGGAGCAAGAGGAGGAAGGAGGAAAAATGTCAATATGTATATAAAAGAAAAAAAAACAAGGTCAGATTTACTATATTTAATCTCTCTCTCTCTCTCTCTCTCTCTCTCTCTCTCTCTCTCTCTCTCTCTCTCTCTCTCTCTCTCTCTCTCTCTCTCTCTGAAAAAATAATTCTTCCTCTACTTTCAAATCTTTTTATTCTTTCTATTGTTTTGTTACTCTTCTTAACCACCGTTTTCTTTGTGTCATTCTTTTCTTCCCTCTCCTTCCATTCATTGATTCTAGTTTCTCCCTCTCTTACTCTCTTCCTTTCACACTCGAACTAACCTTCCTATTTACATCATTCCCTCCATCATTCTAGTCTCTCTTACCCATACACACGTACACTACACCATTCCTTTCCCTTCCTTTCATCTACTTTTACACACACACACACACACACACACAGTTTCTCTCTCCCTCTCTTTCACTCTCTCTTTACTTACATCCAATCCTCCTATCTGCCGCTTGAGCTGGGCCAGGCTGGAGGGCGTGCAGGCCATGGAAGCGAAGACAAGCCGCTCCTCGTAGTCATATTCACAAAGTATCTTGTTGTCACAGAGATAAAACTTGTCACCAACGCAGAATCTTGGAGAGAGAGAGAGACGAGCGCCGCGTGAGAAAAGATGAGTGTGGTAGAAGTGATGGAAAAGTAGAAATGATAAGAGGTGAGTGAAATAAGTGATAGGAAAGGTAAGGATAGATAAAAATGATATGATAACTCGAATAATTGGTCAAAGAGAAGAAAATTTGGAGTGAAGAAAGGAAGGGTCTTGTAGAAGTGACGGAAAGGTAGAAATAGATGAAGATGATAAGAGGTGAGTGGAATAAGTGATAGAAAAGATAGGGATAGATGGGAATGATAAGTTAGGTTGAATAAATGATAAAAAAGAGAAGGCATAGTTTGAAATAGGGAGAACTGTGGTAGAAGTAGTGGCGGAAAGGTACGAAACGAGAAAATAAGATAAACATAAGAAATAAAACGATGAAAGGTAGAAAGGAAGGAAAATATGAGAAAATACACAAAACACATAGAAAAATATAGAGAAACACACGGAAATACACAAAAAAATACAATAAACAAGACCAAGAATGGGAAAAATAGACAAACACGAAAAAAATAAACTGAACAACAACACACACACACACACACACACACACACACACGTAACCTTCCCCCTAGAAACAGTTTATTCTCGAAAAAAAAAAAGCAAAAAAAAAAACAAAAGACGGTCGCTTCAAATCCCAGACACGGACGCCCATTCCTCAAAATGCGCAGGGGCGATGTGAGGACAGTTGCGCCTTTACCGGATATCCGCGCGCAAACACAGGAGGATGTTTGCAGCTTGGGAAAGGAAATGTTTAGTGTGTCTTGTGGCGTGGGTAAAAAAAAAAGAAAGGGGGAAAAAAATGGGAAATATTCTGATGTTATATCTTATTTTTGTTCGTTTGTTTTTTTCTTCGTGGCTATTTTTTGATTTTTTTTTTTTTCATAAGCTGTTTTTTCGTTGTATTTTTGTTACTTCTTGTGTTACTTTGATGTAAGGAAGTACAACACACTTTATTTTCTTTATTTTTTTTAGGTACACTTTAAAATGACTTCCTTCTTTATTGTTTTATCTATTTATCCAACCATTTATTTGTTAGCCCACCATTCCCTTACCCATCCTCCCATTCAGGCAATCAGACACACAAACAGATAGACAGACTTACCGAACAGCGTGCCAGACAGACAGACAGACTTTCCAGATACAGACAGACAGACAGACAGACACAGCCAAACAAACAAAGGACCATACAACCAGCCAGATAAACAAACAAGTAAACACACACAACAAACAAATAAACAATCAACCATCCAATCACAGAAAAACGACATCCACATCCACGCCCCGAAAAAAAAACATTCAAACAACGACCTATCCACAAATCGAACCATCCACCTATTCACCTATCCACCCACAACAGCAAAAAACAACTCACAACACCCCAGAAACCATCCCTAAGAGTGCTGAGTCTTCCCGGCCGTTTGGTTAAGATTTATAAATACGTTAGACGCATTACCTGCAAGTCCCGGGCCTGACCTAATCAAGCGGGACGTAATGCGAGGGATTGTGAAGGCTTAGTGCAAAGAAACAGCCCCCCATCGAGGTAAGATGCGCAAAAATGACGGGCCTTTGCATACTAATTCAAGGGGTCCCGAGGGGCGGCCGGGGGTGAAAGAGAACGAGCGGAAAGAAAACGGGAAGGCAAGACAAAAGATGCAGGAACACAGCGGAAAAGAAGGAAGAAAGGAGGACAAAGAAAAGGAGAACGTGTGGAAGGAAGTTAGGAAAGGAGGGAAAAGTAAAGGAAAAGTCAAGAAAATACGTAGAAAGAGGAAAAAAATAAGCAAATGAAGAGGTAGAAAAGGAGAAGGCGAGTTAAAAGGTGCGTGGACACAAGGGAAAAGAAGGAAGAATGGAGGACATAGAAAAGGAAAGAAAAAAAGAAAAGAAAGAAATGAGGAAAGAAAGAAAACGGAAAAGAAGGAAAAGAGGAAGATGATGATAAACAAGAAAGCAAAAACAGAAAAACACGAGCAAAAAAGACAACAAACAACAAAAAAATAAAGAAAAAAAACAAGAACAAGAAGAAAAAAAACACACAAACTGAAAAAAATAAGAAAGAAACATAAAAAAAAAAAATTGAAAATATCTTGAAGACGAAAACGCAAACAGAGATTCCTAAGACCCCAAAGGCAGCGAGAGAGAGAGAGAGAGAGAGAGAGAGAGAGAGAGAGAGAGAGAGAGAGAGAGAGAGAGAGAGAGAGAGACCCTAGGGAACGTTCATTGACACCAGCACTGTACAAATTCACGGAGGCTCAATGTATCAGAATAATGAGGTGACTAAATGCTGGATTTGCAGGATTACACTAAACGACTTCCTCATTAATCTCTGTTTTGGGTGATTTAACGAGTGTTTTTTTAAAGGGAGACTTTCTTATTTTATTTGTTTATTTAGTTAGTTATTTATTTAGATTATTTATGGCGGTTTCTTTGTTTTTTTCTTTGTTTACCCTTGTTTTCGTTTTCTTTGTATTCTTTTTTTTGCATTTTCTTATTATTTATCTTTTATTTGTGCTTGTTTTTTGTCTTTTGAGTGTTATTTTTTAGTATTTTAGGTTCTCTCTCTCTCTCTCTCTCTCTCTCTCTCTCTCTCTCTCTCTCTCTCTCTCTCTCTCTCTCTCTCTAAGGAGTAAATACCATCTCGTTTGCATTCATAACTTGTCTCCTGTTAACGTTTGGTTATAGTGGTAGGACGTGACCGCTCTCTCTCTCTCTCTCTCTCTCTCTCTCTCTCTCTCTCTCTCTCTCTGATATAAGGCCCCCCAAAGGAACCAAGTTTTAAGTATCTTCCCTTACTTTCCTTATCTCGCTTCAAACCGAATGAGCAAAAAAAAGAAAAGAAAAAAGAAAAAAAGAATAAAAAGAATAAAAAGAATAAAAAGAAAAAGTAAAAAAAACTAACAATACCAAAATTTTGTCAGTCGTAAAACATTCTCTCTCTCTCTCTCTCTCTCTCTCTCTCTCTCTCTCTCTCTCTCTCTAAGTGCTTAAGGGCAAGGCAACCACTAATTAAACTAAGGGCGGTAGTTAAGGCGCCTCGTTCCTTCTGTGATTAGGAGAATAAGATGGAGTTGCGTTTTTATGTGGTTATTCTGTCATTAAGAGAGAGAGAGAGAGAGAGAGAGAGAGAGAGAGAGAGAGAGAGAGAGAGAGAGAGAGAGAGAGAGAGAGAGAGAGAGTTATTAAAAAGATATAGTTTCCCTTTATATTCCAATCAGTAAATGTCTTCTTTCGGTTGAGAGAAAATGCTCTCTCAAATGCTCTCTCTCTCTCTCTCTCTCTCTCTCTCTCTCTCTCTCTCTCTCTCTCTGTGCCAGGTAATCACAGGTAATTTATCTAAGACACACGTAAGGAAACCCTCGTCTGGCCAGGTAAATTTTTGTCTCTGATGCAAATCTCACCATTATCCTCTTTTCCTATTCCCCTTCTCCCCTTCCTCTCTCTCTCTCTCTCTCTCTCTCTCTCTCTCTCTCTCTCTCTCTCTCTCTCTCTCTCTCTCTCTTACTCTCTCTCTCTCTCTTACTTTTTTTCTTCTTTTAGGTGGAGTAACAAACGTTTTCTCTCAGTAAGTCCGTTTTTTTTTTTCCTTCTTTCTGTTTTCTTTTTTCATTCGTTTTTCTTTTTTTTTTTTTTATGTTGGTGATGAGAACAAGATCAAGAGGAAGATTTGGAACAAGGTGACGAAGGATTGGAGGAGGCGGTGAAGAGAACAGGTAATAAAGAAGAAATAAGAGACGAGGAAGAAGATGAAGATGAGGAAAATGAAGATAAAGGAAAGAAAAACAACAACATAACCTATTCTTCTGTTCCTCCTCCTCTTCCCCCTCCACCACCACCACCACCACTACACCTAACCACACGAAGAACAACAAAACCAAACCAAACTGAACCCCAAAGCCAGCACGAGCACTCAACACAAACAAAAACGAATAAAACACACACACACACACACACACACATACACACACACAAACACACCCATAAAAAAAAAGACAAACCCATATTAATTACCCTCCATGGCATTCGATCTCCCAAAAGAAGCGTTCGATTCCTTGATTAGAAACAAACAAACGAAGGCAAGAAGCATGGAATCGGTGACCCTTTTGTAAACAAGATTAACTCCAAGAGGAGGAGGAGTGTTGGGGAGGGATCGATCAGGAGGAAACTGCAGGGAGAACTGTGGAAAGGAGAGAGAGGGAGAGAGGGATAAAGAGAAGGGGAGGGAGGGAAAGTGGTGGTGAAAGAAAGGAAGGGAGGGGTTAGAGGAAGGAAGGAAAGTATGAAAGGAGAAAAGAAAAAAAGGAAAGAAGAGAGGAAGAAAGGAAAGAAGGACGAGTGGAAGGAAGGAAGGAAGAAGGGAGGGAGGAAGTGGACGGAAAGGAGGAAGGAAGGAAGAAGGAAAGAAAAAAGGAAGGAAAGGAGGAGTGAAAGAAAGAAGGAAAGAAAGAAGAAAGGAGGAAAGGAAAGTAAGAAGTAAGTGAAAGATTAAAGTAAAAAAAATGCAAAAATAATGGAATAAAGAAAATAAGATAGAAGAAAGAAGTGAAGGATGGAAAAGTGAAGACAGAACTAGATAAACTTTACACGAAGACAAGGAAAACAAAAAAAAAAAAACTACAGCACCTATTTCTCCCTCTCTTCTAACTAATTCCCTCTTTTCCTGTACTTCCTTCTTATTGCCCTTTCTTTCCCCTTCCTCCTCCATCTTTTGCATTTTCTCCATTTCCTCCTACACCTCTTAACTTTATTCTCTCCCCTCTCACATCATCCTCAAGAATAAAAAGAAGAAAAAAAAAATAAATAAAAAAAAAATTCTTATCTTGCATACTCGTACATACAAAACAACACCTCTCTCTCTCTCTCTCTCTCTCTCTCTCTCTCTCTCTCTCTCTCTCTCTCTCTCTCTCTCTCTTACCTGTGATTGCACTGCTGGCACGCGAAACATTCAAGGTGATAGACGTTGTTTCTCGCCCGCATCACCATTTCAAAGGCAGGAATCACCTTGGAACAGGCGGAACAGTAGCCAGTGGTCCCGAACAGCCTGCGCGAAACACGAAGCAGTATTCAGAAACTCCACTACAAATAGGGATCTTTATAATGGTGTTCAAGTGGTATAGGGATGCAACAAGGGTGACGTAAGCGAAGTTCTCAGGGTCAGTAGTCAGGGTAGTGCAAGAAATAAAGGGTTGAAAGGTTGAAAAAGGTTAGATTTAAAGAAAGAGATGGAACGGAATTGGTTCTGAAAGGGAAGAAGAGGAAGAGGAAGAAGAAGAAGAAGAAGAAGAAGAAGAAGAAGAAGAAGAAAAAGGATGAGGAGGACAAACAGAAAGAGAAAAATGACCAAAACAAAGAAAAAACAAATAAAAAACAAAAAAGAAAACAAATCTAATAGCAACAGTAGTAGTAGTAGTAGTAGTAGTAATAGTAGTAGTAGTAGTAGTAGTAGTAGTAGTAGTAGTAGTAGTAGTAGTAGTAGTAGTAGTAGTAGTAGTAGCAGCAGAAGGCACAGGAGAGGTGTACGTGCCGCCTCACCTAAGATAGTCCCTGCGGCAGAGGATGAGGTTTCCCTTGGTGAAGAGAGTGGAGCCCACCTCGCCCAGCCGGCAGTCACAGCACCCACACTTCAGGCAGTCCTCGTGCCAGTACATCTCCAGCGCCTTCAGCAGGAACCTGGGGACGTGGTGGTGATGGTGGTGGTGGTTGTAGTAGTAGTTGTTGTAGTGAAGTTATATTAAGTTTAGGTTTTCTGTCAGGTTAGGTTAGGTTAGGTTACGTTGTTAGAATACCCCAGGTTAGGTTAGATACATGAACTAATTTAGCCTAACATAACCTTTCTGAATCAAGACTAAAACACTCCCAAAACAGATAAGGTTAGGTCAGGTTAGGTTAGGTTAAGTTACGCTATGTTAGAATACCCCAGGTTAGGTTAGATACATGAACTAATTTAGCCTAACATAACCTTTCTGAATCAAGACTAAAACACCCCCAAAAACAACTCAGGCTAGATTAAGTTAAGCTACAATCAGACAACACAACAGGTAAACTCAAAGGCCTTACTCACCTGTCATTAATACACCCCCAAAACAACTCAGGCTAGGTTAGGTTACAATCAGACAACACAACAGGTGAACTCAACAGCTTCACTCACCTGTCATTAATCCTTTTCCCGCAGCCCGCGCAATCCTGAGGGCTTGTGTTGCGTTCAGTCTCCGTCACGGGCTTCATTGTCATCTGTACCGGACACCAAGAGGGTACACATCACCATCTCACCGTCACGCACCAGCAAATACTCTTCTACTTCACAATCGGACACTAGGTCACACTAACAGGCTTTCATACTTCACCATCAGGCACAAAATCACACTAGCATACTTGTACGTCACTATCAGACATCAGAACATAATCCTCTACTTCACTATTGGTCAAAACACATTAACCAACTCGCATTTCACCATCAGGCATCAGGAACACACCTTTGAGCCTCACCATCTACTAGGAACGCAATTTTCTTCATTATAAGGCACCAGAGACATACTTTCGCACCTCACCATCCACCAAGAAAGCGATTTTTTTTCACTATCATCCACGAAGACTCAGTAACACACTCGTATTTCACCATCAGACATCAGGAACACGATCTTCTTCACCATCAGACGCCAAAAACACAATCGTTGTTCACTATCAGTCACGAGGAACACAATCTACTTCATTATCACGCACATTAGCACACTCATTCGTCACCATCATGCTTTAGAAACACATTTTTTGTCACTCATAAGGCTTTTACACTCTCGTCTCACAATCAAGGACCAAAAACTCACTAATATTTCACTATCAAACACCACAAACGCACTCTCCTTCACTATCAGGCACTAGAGCGCATTAATACTCATATTTCACCATCAACCATCAAAAAAAAAAAAAAAAAAAAAAAACCACGTATCATATTCCATTTCACCAAGCAAGTCACGGTGATTTTGGTACCAGACGACACGGGGACACGAGAAGTAAGGCTGTCATTGGTTGGTGCTGTCACTCGCTCACTGGTTTATGCATTGTCTTCTAAAATGTGCGCAAACTGTCGTTGTGTTTTGTTTCTCTCCTCGTCCTCCTTCTTCTTCTCGTTTTATTTTTTATTACGTAAGCTATTACTTCATTTCTATCTCTTATTCTCCTCCTCCTCTTTCTTGTTCTCGTCTTGTTCTGAAACGCGCGGTAAGCTATCGTATTTCTCTCTCTCTTTCTCTCTCTCTCTCTCTCTCTCTCTCTCTCTCTCTCTCTCTCTCTCTCTCTCTCTCTCTCTCCTCCTCCTCCTCCTATTTCTTCTTTTATTATTGTCAGAGTCGCCACAGCGGATCAACCTTCTTCAAAGCACCTGGTCTTCTGCTCCTTCGTCAGTCACACCCATTACAAGCACGTCTTTCATTGCATCCAGAAACCTTCGCTCAGATCTTCCCGGTTTCCTCCTGACGGGTAGTTTAATTTCCAGCGTCCTTCTCCCCGCACAACCCTCGTCTTCTGTCTTCCCCCCGCACACCCAAACCATCTCCCAAACCACCCCAGTTTCACTATATAGTTACTCAAGCCCTTAATTAACACCGGATTACCAAAAAAATAACTACCACGTTTCTTAGTTAGGTGATAGTTATGATGGGAATGAAGTTAATTTGCCGCACGCTCTCAAGGCATGTGTGGACCAATGAGAGAGGAGCACCAGTCAGTGTTATGGAGTGGTAACCATGGAAATAATGGTACAGAATAGTGGGAAACCTAACGTACTCCCACCTAACTTTAAACAACACGCTGGTGGAAGGTACAGTTTCACGATTAGTTAATTATTGACCAAAAAAAAAAAAAAAAGTAAAAATAAATAAATAGATAAATAAATAAATAGATAAATAAATAAATAAAGAAAGAAAATAAAACAATACTCAATTTCTGTGATATATTAATGACGACTCTCCATAGTTCTACATCATTCACATATCCCTCACCTGTCAACTCTTAATCTCAAAGTCTTATCAGTAGAGCAGTTTAAAAAAATCAAATAAACCAAAAATCCTTAAAACCACGACCTAAAACATTACTGAAAATAGTAAATGATTCATTCCTAACGGCTTCTTGCAGCTTCCCTTACAATCTAATGTTCTAATATTTACCTGTATTCGACCTGGCCACACGTATTGAAACAGATTACAGGAAAGCAAAAAATTAACTAAACTAACCTAACAGGGCAACAGACAGGTGAAAGGTACAATATTCACCTGCACTCTACCTGGCCACATGTTTTAAGATAGGTTACAGGAGAGCCAAGAAATCTAACCTAACACAGCACACAGGTGAAGGATGCAGCGTTCACCTGTACTCACCTGGCCCACGTTCATCAGACCCTCAGGTACTCCTATCGCGTCTGAATATTTTTTTTACCTGCCCGGAGAACCTCGATGGTACATATTTACCTTGAGATTTTTGAGAACTGAGAGAGAGAGAGAGAGAGAGAGAGAGAGAGAGAGAGAGAGAGAGAGAGAGAGAGAGAGAGAGAGAGAGAGAGAGAGAGACGCTATAACCACACCGCCATCGCCACCACCGCTGTACCGCCGCTACCTCACCGCCGCCGCATCGCTTACTTCCTCCTGCTAATATCTACTCATTAATTTTGTAACATTCACGGTTTTAAATTCATCTCTTGTTCTACTGCACTCAAAGAAACAGGGATTTACAGAGTGCAGGTTGTTAAAATTCTGTCTGTATCTCTCTTTACGTGTGAAAAGCGCAATATTGTTTTAAAATTAACGAAAATTCACGTAATATAGAAGAAAGGTTGATTTTTTTTACGTCATTTTCGTTATAGTCACCTTCCTCCTTCGTTTTCCTAATAATGTACCGACTAATAGCGAAGATTTTACATACCATTTTTTTTTTCCCCACATAATTTGTTTTTTTTTTCCCTCTCAATTTTGTGGCGGATGGTGAAAAAATAAATAAATAAATAAATAAATAAATAAATGTAAAGAGAAAGGTAATCACCGTTTATATTCTTTCACCGCTTCGCTAATTAAGAACAGGTACAAGCTTTTACGTATATTCAGGTGTGTACTTTCTGGGTTACCTGTTTCAGAGAGAGAGAGAGAGAGAGAGAGAGAGAGAGAGAGAGAGAGAGAGAGAGAGAGAGAATTTTACCAACTGACAGAAACGTATTTGAACAAATATATTACTAAACAAGGATAAGGAATAAGATGAAGAAAACTAAGAACGACAGAGAAACAGACACTTGAAGAGACAGAGGCACAATTCAACAAACTAAAGCCAAAATAAAGAAACACAAACGAAAAAAAAAAAAAACGAAAATTAAGCACAGAACGGTAACAAAACCAGCAAATGATTATAGGAAAACATTACCAAGCGAGAAATTAACAGAGTACTTTACAAATGACCAGATATTTCCTTCTAGTCACTGAAACAAGGAGATAAACAGTCTGGCGGTGACCCAAGCTGACCTATCTTCATCCTATCTTCATCTCCCTGACCGCTGATAAAGGAGAGGCCACCCCCGTTTAGAGATAACACAGGGAGAGAGAGAGAGAGAGAGAGAGAGAGAGAGAGAGAGAGAGAGAGAGAGAGAGGAGAGAGAGAGAGAGAGAGAGAGAGAGAGAGAGAGAGAGAGAGAGAGAAGGGAGAGAGAGTTTAATGATCTTTCAGTGGATTTTCTTGCGGTTGTTGTTTGTCTGTTTGAATAATGGGATTTCCTTCCTTACCTCCTCCTCCTCCTCTTCCTCTTCTTCTTCCTCTTCCTCCTTCTCGTTTTAACTCGTACGTCACTTCCGGTTTCGCGTTTATTCGAAGACTGCGTAATATTTTCATTGTTTTCTTCGTTTTCTCACATAAAATTACGAGTTTTGTTAATTTTGTATGCTGTTCGTTCTATTTGTACTCTCTCTCTCTCTCTCTCTCTCTCTCTCTCTCTCTCTCTCTCTCTCTCTCTCTCTCTCTCTCTATGTAAATCGCGTCATCGGAGTCTCATCAAGGTAGAGACTCAAGGAATACAAGGGGAATCCGACTCGGCTCAGGACTCAACCCGCATTGCTAACTTCGGCACTGTTTGGCGGCAGGTGGCGCTGTTGTTTGGGAATTAATCATCTCTCTCTCTCTCTCTCTCTCTCTCTCTCTCTCTCTCTCTCTCTCTCTCTCTCTGTTTTCTTCCCTTCCTTCTTTCTCCTCTCTCTATCCCCCTTCCTTCCTTTCCTTCTTCCTCCCCTCTATATCTTTCTCCTTCCCTGTCTAATTTCTCCCCTCTCTATCACTCTCCCTTCCTTCCTCTCTTCTCCCTCCCTCCCTTTCTCCCTCTCTCTCTCTCTCTCTCTCCCCTTCCAGCACAAGTGACCCCATCTCTCTCTCACCCTCCCCTTCCCTTAATCCATTTAGTAAGAATACAAGACAATCTGATCCCATTCCGGTTAATTGATCCTTTGCATTTCATAACCGAATATATTTTTTTCACTTTTTTAAATTCTCTTATTCTCTTTTGTTTCGTTCATCCGCTTATTATCCGTTCACTTATCATTGTTTCCGGTTTTGTTTTGCTTTTCTCCCTCTTTTCGTTCGAGTGTTTATTTATTTCTATTTCGTCCTCCTTGTTCTCTCATCACGATTATTTTCAAAGGGCACTGAGATGGTTAGCCGGGTCCTCAAGAGTGTTTCTCCAGTTAATAATGTAGAAATCTTGTTAATCTGTCACTAAAACCGTTAAAATCATTCTTAAAATCACTGCTTTCTCATCTTGACTATTTTTCCAAGGCCACAGAGAGATTACCATGTTTTTAAGAGTTTCTCCAGTTAGTAATGTAGAAATCTTGTTAATCTGTCACTAAAACCGTAAAAAATCATCCTTAAAATCACTGCTTTCTCATCTCGACTATTTTTTCCAAGGCCACAGAGAGATTACCATGTTCTTAAGAGTGTTTCTCCTGTTAATAATGTAGAAATCTTGTTAATCTGTCACTAAAACCGTTAAAATCATTCTTAAAATCACTGCTTTCTCATTTCGACTATTTTTCCAAGGCCACAGAGAGATTACCATGTTCTTAAGAGTGTTTCTCCTGTTAATAATGTAGAAATCTTGTTAATCTGTCACTAAAACCGTAAAGAAATTATCCTTAAAATTACTGCTTTCTCATCTCGACTATTTTTCCAAGGCCACAGAGAAATTACCATGTTTTTAAGAGCTTCTCCAGTTAATAATGTAGAAATCTTATTAATCTGTCCGTAGAACCATAGAAACACCTTTATAAACCCGTGTCACCTCAACTGGAGCCTTTTAAGAGTAGTGGAGATGCGGCGTAGATGTTTCAGAATATTGCCGTAACCTTCAATACGTCCTTTCCCGCCTCACAATCTCCCCTGACCTTTAGAAGCTTTCTGGCGCGTCTTCAAGCCATACCAGAGACCTTTGAAGCCTGACGGGGTAAGCACAAAGGGCGTTACCAGGCAGAGGACTTAGGGCATAACGAATTGGTGAGAAGTTATTAGGGAGCTTTGTAAGATTAGATAAGTGTATGGATGAGGATGGTAGGTGGAGATAGATAGGTAGGGAATGTCACAAGTAGGTTTGGTGAATTCTTGCAGGTTCTCTTGTTTTCTTATGTTTTTTTGAGCGTTCAAGGCTCAGGGAAAGTTAAGCCAGGTGTTCTTCATGTCTGATTCTCAACTAAGACTTATTTCAAAAGACCACGTATGTAATTACTCAGATTTTTGTAGTTTTTCTTATTTTATCTAATTTATGTTTCTTTTCGTACCGATCGTGCAGAATCTCCTTTACTGCATTAGAAACAATGGAATCTTTCAAAGTCTCGTCAAGAAAGAAAAAAAGAGGAATTAAGAGAATAGATTTAGTGATTCCTAGCCAGTTTAATCCTCGGAGGTGGCCACAGCGTAAGAGGAAATGTCCAGGTGGTTAGTAATAAAGGGAAAAAACACGCCAAACAGAAGGGAAAGCGTTAAATTATCACCAGAACAAGGAATCTTAGGAAAATCAGTCTACGGAAAATTTAAATAAGGAAAATGAAGGAAGAAATCACGATACATTTTAAAACACACGAGGATATACACATGCTGCTTCCAAAAAGGAAAAAAAACACGCCAAACAGAAGGAAAAGCATTTAATTATCACCAGAACAATGAATCTTAGGAAAATCAGTCTACGGAAAATCTAAATAAGGAAAGTGGAGGAAGAAATTAAGATGCATTTTAAAACACACGAAGATATACACATGCTGCTTACAAAAAGGGAGTAAAAAGTTGAAAAAAAAAAAAAAAATAGAAAAAGAAAACACGAAAATCTGTATACGAGAAATGTATATATATATATATATATATATATATATATATATATATATATATATATATATATATATATATATATATATATATATATATATATATATATATATATAAAAAAGAGAAGTGAAGAAAGAAATTAAGATACGTGGAAAAAAAAACCACTCAATTGTATACACAAACCACAATGAAGAAAAAGAAAGAAAAAGAAAAAGAAAGAAAAAAAAACGAAAATAAAAAAAAAACCTGACTGAAGGGGAAGAAAATTAAGGTACATTTAAAAACACTCAAAGTATACACAAATGATTGCTTGAGAGAAAAGTTTGAGATCTGTAATATTTTCAGCGTTAACACAATTAAAACGCGGACGTCTTGGCTAAAAGGTTCCCCACATGGACGACACGAGGCGAAGTTACAAAAAAGGTTAAAATGTCGCTTGTTTGATGTACTACTTAAGGTAAAAATACATGAAGAGGAGGAGGAGGAGGAGGAGGAGGAGGAGGAAGAAGAGAACGAAGAAGTAACCAGAACGACAGAGCCACCACCACCACCACCACTACCACAACAACAACTAACTTAACAAATAACAACGAAAAAGAGAGAAAGAGAGAGAGAGAAAAAAAAAACAAGAAAAAGAAAATGAACACAATACTACACGTGATATCGAGCGTATTTTTATAGTTGTAGTGACAGATTAACATGATTTGTACAGTATTAACAGGAGAAACGCTCTTGAGAACCTGGCTAAGCATCACTGTGGCTTTCAAAAACAGTCGTGGTGGACTAGCAAAGCGTGTTTAAATAGAGGAATAAATCCGGACCATTAGCAAATGTACTTTATAATGCTTGTGGCCAATTAATTATCTGTGTGTGTGTGTGTGTGTGTGTCTGCGTGTCTCAAGGCCTCCCTGCAAGTTTCTTATCGTCCCGCCCCTCGCCGCCGCATCAGCGTCGCCGCCGTCTGGGGAAGGAAGCTTTCGTCTCTTTCTGTCTCTCTCTCTCTCTCTCTCTCTCTCTCTCTCTGATGGTAAGAACGCAGGACTAATGAAGACAGTAAAAAAAAGGAGAATAACAATAAGAAAGAGGAGACGAGCAAGCAGGACAAGAACAAAAAGAGATCAACTTAACCTGTTGAAATTTGCAAGGCGAAACGAGACAGGCAGCGGGGAAAACTAATCAAATACGCAGGTAACTCTTAAACTCAACAGGAACATTTGTAATATCTCCCTACTGAACTTCATAAAAAAAAAAAGGGGTTGATCTAAAGACAGGATAAATCTTTAGTCATAAGGAACCGTACCTCTGAATGTGACACGTGTTCAGCGCAGCGCCTTATGTCGGAATCATGAAGAATATTCTCAAAAGTTTCCGCGTCTGGTTCACTTTCAGAAGTCGCTTGGGTTTTCAAAGGGGTTTCTATGATTCTAGCGGCAGTTTCACGAAGTTTCTGCATTATCAATAGGGAAAGACTCTTGAGAATACGACTTAAAATCTCTGAGGCCTTTGAAAATAGTATTAATGAAAGTCTGAAGTCTCTAAGAATAGTGGAACTTCTTAAGGTTTTAAAAAGAGTTCCTATGATTATGTGGATATTTGAACAATTATTCTGAATTATCAACAGGCGAGTTATTATTAATCATCTCTATGGCCTTTGAAAAATAGTCCTTAGCCAACAGTGTTTAAAAATAGTGGAAGTTCTTGGGGTTTTCAAAGAGGTTTCTATAATTCAAGTGGTAGTTTATTGAGAGTTCGGCGTTATTAGTAAGGCAAAACATCTATAAGATCACGAGTAATAATAATAATTTCTTTGGCCTCTGAAATTAATCCTTCTCCGACAATAAGAATAATGGAAGTTGTCGGCGCTTTCACAGAGGTTTCAATGATTCAAGTGCTAGTTTGACGAGGGCTCGGCATTACCAATAGAATAAATACGTGTGAGAGCAAGACTAATAGTTCCTTTGGCCTTTGCATAATAGTCCTTAGTTCGTTGTTTGAGAATAGTGAAGTTGTTGGGGGTTTCAAAGGAGTCTGTATGATTTGACTGAAAGTTTAAGAATTATTCCCCATTATCAATAAGAAAGAACATCCCTGAAAACACGATTAATAGTTCCTTTGGCCTTTGAATAATAATCCTTAGTTCGTTGTTTGAGAATAGTGAAGTTGTTGGGGGTTTCAAAGGAGTCTGTATGATTTGACTGAAAGTTTAAGAATTATTCCCCATTATCAATAAGAAAGAACATCCCTGAAAACACGATTAATAATTTCTTTGGCCTTTGTATAACAGTCCTCATGAAACCTGCCACGGATTACCTCCAGTTCCAGCCACACCATTCCAGTGCCGCAATACCAGGAATGCATCTCTAACAATACAGCTACAACACAATTCCAGCATCAATTATAGACCTACTTATTCCAGCGCCACACTTCAATTCCAGAGCCACCATTCCAGTACCACGATTCCAGGACCAGATTCCAACACCATTCCAGCTCCACCATTCCAGAAACAAATATATCATCGCATTTCAAAACAAATACACCACACCATTCCAGTCCGACCATTCCAGAAAAACCATTCCAGCGTATCATTTCCGACACCACGATTCCAGCAACGCAATTCCAACACAACCATTCCAGGAACACTTACATGTACCTTATTCCAGCAAAACCATTTCAGAAAGCCCATTCCAGGAACACTTTCATAACCCGTATTCCAGATCGTTCCAGACACACAAAACTAAGAATTCAATAAGGGAAGTGTTGTAAGAAACCTGAAAACACAAAACCAAGCTATGCAACACACACATATACACACACAAACACACAGAAAAAAGTCGTAAGGATCATTATACAGTAATTTCAAGGCGTGACTTTGACCCAAATAATCCCAGACGAGGTGAGGGGGAGGAACAAAGACACAACTCCCAACTGGCCTTAATTGGGCTCGGCTTTTTCTCCCTTGAATTGTAAAAGACCCAGAGTGGACGTGATTAGCTTAACGGTTTGACGACACAAGTGCGCTATTAACTACAGATTAGTGTGTGTGTGTGTGTGTGTGTGTGTGTGTGTGTGTGTGTGTGTGTGTGAGCTAATTGTACTTTTTATAAAATTGAATCAAGATCTTTCTGTGTGTGTATGTGTGTTTGTGTCTGATTCCGTCCGTCCGCCTGCGTGTGCGTGCGTGCGTGCGTGAGTGCGTGCAAATCTACACACGCTGATATCCCTCTACCTGTCATTAAGAATTAACCTCGTGGATATAAAAAGGTAAGCCATGCCCAGGTAAACACGATTAGCGGCACACCTGTAATTAGAGTATTAGTCGCGCGTTACCTGAGCCGCCGCCGTACCTGTGCCTTCGCGGACTCGTGCTAATGGGGAGTAATTAAGGCCAGGTGTGCTATCAGAAAGGTGGGAGCGCTGGTTTATTATGGCAAGTTTCTTCGTTTGTTTTTTAGAATATTGGTGAATGATGCTAATTTTTTTTTCTTTTTTTATTTGTCTTTTTCTATTTTGCGTTTTTTTGGGGGGATTTCATTTCTTTTTTTTAATATTTAAGTTTCATCCGTTTTTTTTTTTCGATAATTTTTTTTGCACATTGGATCTTGTTTTGTACGTTTTAATTCAATTTTTCCCTCTTTTCTTGTCGTTTTGAGCTTCCTTATTATTATTATTATTTTATTTTATTTTTTGGTTCTTTTATATATTTTTAGTCTTCTGTAGTTGAGCTAAAATTGTTCGCTTCTTTTTTCACTAATTTCGTACCTTGAGCTTCATTATTTCTTGTATTTTTTCTTGTGTGTGTGTATTTTTCTGTATTTTTTTGTATTTTTGTCTATATTTTTTAATATTTTTTTGTATATCTATCTTTTTACGTAGTTGTGCTGAAAATTTACACTTATTCCTTCGCTTATTACTATTCTCAACATCTTTTCATAGTTTTTTTTTCTTTTTATGTTTTCTGTAGTTGTGCTAAAATTTGCTTCTCCTTCCTTCGCTAATTTCGTATTCTGAGCTTAATTTCTTGTATATCTTTGTATATTTAGACTTCCCATAAGTGTCTGCTGTTGCGCTTTACTATTCGTATTTAAATGACAGCGCTAAATCATCTTGCCATCAGCATAAGGACTTACAAGGAAGATTAAAGTGCCCATTTTGTTTTTTTTGTTTTTTTCCTATCCATTTTCTCTTTTATTTTATTTACTTTTTAATTGGTAAGTTTTTTTTTGTCCCTCGCCAGTCTCCCTCCACATCTCTGAGGTTTTCTTCCTTTTGTCCTTATATTTTGGTAATCTTATTATTTTTATCTGTTATCATCTGCCGTTACGTTATAGTTAGGTCTGGTTAGGCTAGCTTTGGTCTGGTCAGGTGTTGTAGGTCTGGTTGTTAGGTCAACGTGAATTCCTCAGGATCGGCATGTCTCTCTGTACTTCCGTGAATGATATTTTGACGCCTCCCGCCATTCACCTGTCAGGGCTGAAACACCTCATTAGGAAGATTAACATGAAGCAGTAACCTCTCACACTCACACACACACACACACACACGCTTTACTCACGTTGCAAGCACGTTTCACACAAGTGTCGTCTCGCCTCAGGGCTGGTGGCACTGTCCTCGCGGCGTGAAGCTCATTAGTGTATATCCTGCGTCCATAATTAAGCAGCCGTCAGGTGCGTGCAGGAAGGTACAGGTCGAGTGGCCACGTGGGCAAGGCAGCAGTAGCATAGGCGGCACACCCTCCCCCTACGGTGTCCACGCGGTGACTAAAGGGCGGTGCCTCGTTGGCCTGTCATGTCGCTGGCTGCCTCGCCCCGCCCACAGTCGGCGCGCGCCACTCCCATCACGCCCTCCGCTAACTGTCCTTTCCCAGGGTGGTATTACGGCCTTACTCGACCCCCCAGCCCTCAGGTAACATGTTAATCATCAGCAGTGTAACCATTGCCTTCACCACACGCGATATGGTGAAGGTAGGTTAGGTTTGATGAATACACTTGCACTTTCGCCCGTCCTGCACGCGGCTGGCAGGTCCCGCCCCTTCCTCATCTGCCATGCAAGTAGGCACCGCCCCCCGCCATCCAGGAGGCATTTTTTACCGCGGGGATCAGCGGTACACGGCCAGGATCTGCCTCCTAATACCCTACACCACTTGGGGATAAGCATAGGATCCCGCGGCTACCAGGACCCCAAGGCGCCCCTATTCGGCCTTCAGGAGCACAGCAGGAGACTCGTGCTTGCCTCCAAGATGTCACTCGCCGTCCCAATGTCCACCTGGCTAAAACTGCATTGTATGTTTCGTGTATTCTGAAGCTCCCTGCCTCTAGAACATTTGCCTGAGCCCCACAAAGCTCCTGGACAACGTAATGACTTTTTCTTAACCCACAGGATTCAGAAATGACAGTAAAGGCGCCGCGCTCTTTGTAAAAACCCTCCTGGCTTCGTGCTCACCTGCGCTCCCATCTTGTTTGCGGCGACACGGGCAATATTCAGAATTACTCACGGCAGCAAACACTTTCTCTCTTTTTCCTCAATGATTGACTACAATGGGTTCTCCTTGAAGCAAAAACTGTTCGGCGCAAGTTCAAAGTATTGTTTCCGATGCCACTGACAGCTGCAAGGGAGTAATTAAATAGTTAAGGCCTTTTAGCATATGTAATTCTAACTTTTCTCAGTAAAAATATCCTCTGGTTATCCAAATGAAATATATAAATTCGCATTCTTAACCCTTTCACTGCGATATGTGGCAAGTGACAGCACCAGAGCAATGTACTGAATTTTTACAAACATCTAGAAGGAAAAGGGGATAGTTAAGAATACAGTTTGCAATTTCAAGGCAGTGTAATGTTTCCGAGTGGTTTATAATCAAGGAAAGATGTAGCA
>NC_087188.1:13091234-13108734 GCF_035594125.1 Scylla paramamosain
TGGGTGAAACACTCTTATCTCACCACCTCTCCCGTTAGTAACAGGTTCATTTAGTTTCAATTTTTGGCTTTTTTCTTTTTTTTTAGGGAGGAGAATGTTAATGTTTTAAAGTGGTTTTCGTTACGTTTTCTCTTGGTTCCTCTCTTCATTTCGTTTCTGTTGTTTCTTAGTTTTATTGTGGTTATTCTTGTTCTTTTCTTTATTCTTTTCTTACTAAGACTGGTAAGAATTCCTCCGATTTGAACTTTTCTTATTTGTACTCTCTCTCTCTCTCTCTCTCTCTCTCTCTCTCTCTCTCTCTCTCTCTCTCTCTCTCTCTCTCTCTCTCTCTCTCTGTGTGTGTGTGTGTGTGTGTGTGTGTGTGTGTGTGTGTGTGTGTGTGTGTGTGTGTGTGTGTGTATGTGTGTGTGTGTATAAAAAATAATAATAATAATAAACGGTTTATTATTTAGGCAGTTAACAAACTGAAAATGTACAGAGGGGGTGGGGAAATACTTAACATTAATCCTAAAGGTAAGTCTAATCTAGAAGGGCGTGTGTGTGTGTGTGTGTGTGTGTGTGTTCCTTATTCGTGGTCAGCATGAGTCAAGGTGTGCCGGCATCAGTGAAAGCTACAGCCAATCAGAGCCCGCTGATATGCAACGTTATCAGTAGTTGGTCTATTTTTTCCTTACATGACCACACATATCTCTCGCCCCGAATTCCATGAGGGAGCGAAGAGGACAGGGAGGAGGAGGAGGAGGAGGAAGAGGAGGAGAGAACATAAATCACATCTCATCTCTTGCTAAAACAGCTCTCATAAAATTAGACGTTCTGTGTCGTTTCCGTCTCTTCCGTGTCTGTTTTTTTTTTTTTTTTCCTCCTCTTCGTTGTTTGCGCTATACAGGGGTCTTGTCCGTCACTGTATGGCATGTATGGGGACCAAGGCTCTGCCCACACAGGGTTGAGTCATAGGCTTTTCATCAAGTCCCATCTTCGACTGTCTGCAATTTCTTGCAACCACCGCAGAATTGCATTTACCTCCTACGGACAGCTCTTTGTTAACTTCTATAAGCACCTCTGCTAAAAAGATTGAGTCAAAGGCCTTTCGTTTCATCAACTCTCCTCTTTGGGTGTCTTCAATTTCCATCACACCGCTGCAAAGTTTCATTTCTTGTTACTGTAATTTCCATGGTGATTGCTCTTCTCAAGTTGTTGATTGCAAGCCTCCCCGCCCTGCCAGGCACAGTGAAGGCGGACTTTGACGATGAAGTGGACCTGCAGCAACACTTGGACAAACTGTCCAATCCGAGGTACCCCATTGAGAGCAACACGAACAATCGAGGCGTTGTGAGGGACTACATCATCGAGAGGATGAAATACTACGGACTGGAAGTGAAAACACAGAAATTCAACACCACGATTAACAAGGACCCTCTTGGCATCAATTCCGACCGCATTGAGGTGAGTATCATCTTATGCGATGACGCTGATGGGGTGTGTGGCTGTGTGCGATGATCATTACTCCTGCTGGGCACTTTGCATCGCCTACACTCCAAGGCCTGTATTATTAAACCCATTGTTATTTCAAACGACTATTTTTGCAGGTGCTTTTTTCTTTTCTTTTTTTTTTTTTTTTTGCCTTTGAATTGTTGAATTATCACTAGAATCATAAAAGTACTCAGAAAAAACCCAGTGACTTCTACAGGAGCATGTAAAAGTAATTGAAATAGAACATTGCAACATTTCAGAATACAATCCCTTGAAGGTGAATAAAAGTAAGATGGCCGCCACATCGTTGTCTTTGGGCAACTACAGCGTTCTCATTGCGTCGTTTGCAGGTTCAAGGAACAAACGTGATTGGAATCCAGCGGGCTGTGACAGAACACCCTGGTGCTGTGGTGGTGGTGGGAGCCGACTATGACTCCAATGGCGTGGATCATCCCCTCTTCTACAACGGCGCAGGCGTGGCGACCCTTCTGGAGGTGGCACGCATGTACTCCGTCAACGAGAGGTGGTCAGGTCACTATGTCGCCAATTACACCACCATTTTCGTGGCTTTCGACATCAACACCAAACTCCACCAGGTGAGTGACTGACCTGCTCCTCAAGCCACCTGTGCCTTCCTAACGATTGCCATCACCTGTTGATGAGTCTGACGGGCTGCAGCACAAGTATTGATGGACTGGTGCCAGTCACGCTCAGCTGACTGACTATATTATTGACCTACCAGGAATAACTTGATCAATACAACGTTGCCTCTTCGCCTTCAGGACTCCCCGGGACGCCCTGGCGGCTATTACTTCGTCCAGAACTGGCTGATGCCTTTCCTGAAGCAGAAGGAATACTTCGGCGGCGCCATCATCCTGGACTCCGTCATGAACGTGAATTACAAAGATAACTCTCAGATCCTCAGTAGCAACTTCCAGAATGTGAGTAAATGTGTGTATGTGTGGGGAGGGGTTCCCTGGAATACCAAAAACCTACGCATCACATGAAAGGTAAAAATAAACAGAAAATTCCACCTGTTTCCTAAGCCTCCTGCTGCTCCAGCACTTCCAGCAGCACTCCTAACACCCTCTCCTGGTTCCCTCCTTCCACAGATTTTCCCTGACACGTACAAGAGACTGCAAAACGATAACAATAAGGGAAACTTCCTGGCTATGGTGTCCAATGGGGATAAAGAGCCGACTAAGATACTAAGAGAGCAGTTCTCAGGCAGTTACTACAAGGTGAATCACTAAACTAACTCGTCTGTACGCTTGACCATGCTGGTACTTATCATGGAAGCTAATTCTATACTGACTGTCCTGCTATTAATGAAAGGTCTCCCACATTATTTTGGATTGACTTTATTAAACTATCACCATAATGAAAAGGCCCTTGGAAATCCTCTGCCTTCTATTTGAGCCTGTTAAAGCCAGTTGAGGTAAGGTGCCAAGATGTTTATGAATATGGTCATGATTGAAATTGATTCTTATGAGCTTTTCTTAACTAATTCTCTCACTCTCTCTTCCTCTTTCTCCTTGACAGGATCGCCGCTCCCAACCCTTCAGACTGGAGGACATGAAGCTCAGCAGTGGTGTAAAGTTTGACAACCTGTTGGAACAGTTTACTAAGTCTGACAACATTCACTTCTGGAACGCCAAGGATTTCAACGGAGAACCCATCCAGCTGCCTGCTCTCCTGCTCACCGACACCAGTAAGTGATAGCCACCTTCTTCACCTCCTGTTCCTCATCCACAACTAAACCTTATCTCCATCAGTCAAGACGCAGAGACATAGCCGACTGACTGACTAGCTGGCGAATTTGCTGTCTGACCAAGTGCCTGGGCGACTAACTGTCTTGCTGGCTGACTGTCTACCTCAAGGACTTTGAATTAAATGGAAGGAAGTAGGAGTAGGTAGATATCAACTCATAATTCCCACTCATAAATAATTCAGGGACCTTTGAAATAACGCATGGATGTTTCTTTTAGCCTCCATCTCACCTTTGTTTACCTTCTTCACTGCCCAACTCGGCGCCTTCCTTTTTGTGCAGAGAACTCACGAACCCTGTCAACCACCAACTGTATCACGGACCCTTGCCGCCCTGTTGAACTGGTAACAGAGGAGAGGACTGAGTTCGTCGAAGCCACTGTGAAGGGCGTGACCACATTCCTCTTCAATCGCCAAGCTACTCGTCTTCCCTATGGTGAGACATGTAGATACATTGATAGAAAACGATTTAACGAGATGGTGAGACAAACCGATGAAGAATGACGATCTCTCTCTCTCTACCTACAGAGCCTTCTTCGAGTATGTCCAGTCTTCCCTCAGCCATCATGACGGTGTTGATGCTCGCCCTCGTCCGCCTCTACATGTGATCGAAGAGGCGAGAAGGAAGGGCGGATGGCAGAGAGGACGGAGGGGAAAAGGAATAGAGTAAAAGGGTGAAAATAACTTCATTCTTATTACTCTTATCAGTCATCGTCAATCTCATTTATGAACTCTTATCTCCTCCCTCTCTTACCTTCTACAAGGCTCCCCTTCCTCTCCTACTCTGCCTCCCTCCATCTATTCATCCTCTAATGGTGTAATTTCTGCCTTTGCAATACCAAGGAATGGTCAGATGTCATAATTAAAGTAAAGATTTGGCAGCGTGCAGTTCAATTCACTTATCAATACATGTAAATCAACACATGGACTAATGAACTGATTTATAGAGTTCCACAAAGTCCGAGAGAGGGTTGCCAGATACTGCTTTCTGTCTGAAATATTTTGTACTACTTTGGTCAGCTGTGCATAAGAAAAGAACACCTGGATTACAGTAGAGAGACGCCGAACAGTGATGAGGTCCCATGGTGTACACTTACTGATCCACCCACTGGAATGAAAACAATAAATGGGTCTCCTTGTGTCACATCATCAAGGTCTTCTTCTGTGTCCTTTGTAGTGATAGTAAGGCAATTAATTCTTCACCTCAGTAAACCTTGATGACTTTACGAAGATCACTTGAACTACAGTCGCTAAAATGAACTATATCCGATCACTCCATTTCTGTCAGTACTGTCTTCTTACTTTAAACTTACACCATACTACTGACCTCAAGAGGCCATGATAGTCAAACGTCAAAACATTTAGACCTGTAGAATAACTTAGAAGTTCAAGATTACACAGCGCCATCTATGGACAACTAAAATAAGATCTCTGGAGTCTAACAGTATAATAAATCTTCCCGTTCCTTATACTCAACATATCAAAAGCCTGGACGAGTTAACAGTTTTTAATATAGTCCTGATCACTGTCTCTACGTAATTTTTGAAAACCTTAAGATCATTTTTTTAGCTCGTAAGGATGATGTTATGTTACGTCCGTGTCCTTTTGATAATGACGGTAATTGAGGTGCTGTCTGTCCTTTCCACCTGCCTATCACCTCCCAGTCACCTCTCCTTTACCCGCTTTCCTTCTCTAGAACATAAAGGAAACTGCATGAAGCCAATTGGCCTACACGTGGTGGTCCCTGAGTAATACCTGTACCCACTATCCATGTCTTTTAATACCCCACTAGAAGCTTGTACATTACTATACCAACTGTTTGTATCTCGTTAATGTGCCCTCACTCTCCTCCTCTAGTCCTGTCGATTCAACCTTTCCTGGTGCAGTTTGTAGTTGCATCTTTCTTCATTCCAGATTGTCACGTAAAGACAATAATTGGTTGATGATAGGTTCACTTTTTTCTGGTTCATTTTTTTCTCTTTTTTAATTTTGTCTTGCTGTGCCTCTACGGTGTTCACGTAATGTCCAGTTAATGTGTTAATGAGGCGAACGTGTCAATAAATATCAGTTTGTCTTCTTTCTTTTCTGAGTCCTCTCTCAAAAGACGTGGGACTGATTTTTAAATGAGTATACTGACTGACTGAATGAATGAATGGATGGACTAACCGGGTGACTGACCAACTAGCTGATGGACTCAATGAATGTATGAACTGACTGAATGACTAACCGGCTGACTACCCAACCAACTGACTAACTGAACTAATGGCGGGCCCACTGAATAACTAACTGGCTGACTGGATAACTGACTGACTGGTTGAGTAATTAACTGACGGACTGAAAATTCATGAAAAAAGAGCTCTTGAAAATTGATTGAATGGCTGACTGATTGATTAAATGACTTGCTGATTGATGACTGATTAACTGACTGATAACGAAAGATTACGGGTGGTGGTGGTGGAGGTGGAGGAAGAGGAGGAGGATGTGGAGAAGAACACAAAGGAAGAGTAAACAGCGGCAAACCTAATGGTCCTCACGAGGCTATTTGGTATTAAGTGACGTAACGAAGCAAAAGAGGAGGAGGAGGAGGAGGAGGAGGAAGAGGAGGAGGAGGAATGAGAATAAGAAATAGAAGAAGGACGAGGAGGAGGAGGAGGAGGACGAAGCATAAGACGAGGAAAATGAGGTAAACAGGAAGGATATCAAGGGAAAAAAGGAAAAATAAGACGGAAAGACTGAAAGAAAGGCCAGACACGTATTATACAAGAGAACCAAACTCAAGACAGTCACCTCACCTGAAGATCAGAGACGCCTTCTGATTTATGGTGATATTAGCAGCCGTGACTTCACAGATCTTTACCATATTGCAGTGTCAAGGTTGGTGAGATAAGCGAAGAACCCCTCCCCCTCCCCCCCCCACCATTAAGCTTTCCCTTCCGGCACACACACACACACACACACACACACACACACACGCACACACCTTTAATCTCATGATCCCCCTCCTCCCTCCTCTCTTCCTGGTGATAAACTAATTCTGTGTGGATGTTAAATATCCCTAATGAAGAAATGAGACGATTTTCTGACTGCACAGTAACGTTAAACAAAAAAAGTGAGATCCGTTATAAAGGCGAGATAAGGATTGAATTCAAGGTACATATTTACTCGTCACATCTACACGTGACAACCAGGAAGACGCCAATAAAGACAGAGGGAGACACAAAGAATACAAGACTTACAAGAATGGGGCGATAGAAAGGTGGCAGCAATAAGGGCCTGTCTAGATTGCCTTGGGTGCCCTCTAGCGGATGTCTAAGCATGTAAGGCGATCAAGAAGATGACACACAAGACAAGATAGAGGGAGATAGAAGAGAGATATTCAAGACGGAGGAGAGGGAATGTAGGCGGTCTGTCTCCCTGTCTCCCTGTCTCCTTCACCTCCCCCAGACCTCGTCCCTCGCTCCTCCAAGCACACATCTGAGTCAGTAACGAAGCATTTGTCACCACGGCCCCACCTTGTCTGTGCCTCGTGAACTGAAGGATTAAACAAGGCGGGATGGTGCTACTGAAGGCAATGCTGGTATTGGCAGGTGAGACTAAGTGGAGAGACTGATAGATAAACGGTCTAATGAACACGGAAACACACATACACAGAAACACTCACCCATATACGAGTACACACCCATCCACACACACACACACACACACACACACACACACACACACATGATCCCTAACTAGTGAAATAAGGTAGAAACGTGAGGGTTAATAGAAAAAATATTCCCATTAACTCCAGACGTGACCTGAGCTGATAAAAGGTAAGCACGTGATAACCACCACCAGATAACACGCCACGTCTTATCTGTCACATTAGAGAGAGCATTAAAAATCAACCGTACGAATAAATTTAAAACTGATGTGCCGAGTTGGTAATACGCCGAGTTGTTGATGGGCCGAGAGAGAGAGAGAGAGAGAGAGAGAGAGAGAGAGAGAGAGAGAGAGAGAGAGAGAGAGAGAGAGAGAGAGAGAGAGAGAGGAATTTACGGAATTTACATAACCAATGCTTCTCCACATCACCGCATCCACACACATCCACAGGTCTCCACATGATGTCTGCAGCGGGAAGACTAAACGTGGACATAGCGAGCCACCTGAAGCACCTCGGGACGCACAGATACCCGAACGAGGCGCAGAAGGGGGCGAGGGAACAGGCGGCGGAGTACATAGCCAAACAATTTGAGGAGTGTGGGCTAAGGGTGGACCTGCAGTCTCTTAAAGGTTTCGCGGCCCCTAAACCAGGTGACCAGCTCAACTACATCCCTTATAAACAGGTGGGATGATGTTCTGTTAGTGGTGGTGGTGGTGGTGGTGGTGGTGGTGGTGGTCGTGGTGGCGGTGGTGGTATCACAGTCATAAATAGGTGAGATTATTTTATTAGCAGGTTTTTATTATCATTACTACAGCTCCTGCTAGGTACTACTACTAATACTACTATTGCTACTACTACTACTACTGTTATTATTATTATTGTTATTATTATCGAAAAAGAAGAAGAAAATGACGACGGTAGTAGTAGTAGTAGTAGTAGTAGTAGTGGTAGTAGTGGTAGTAGTAATAGCAGTAGTAGCAGCAACAGTAGTAGTAGTCCTGTTGAATCCTCTCTCTCTCTCTCTCTCTCTCTCTCTCTCTCTCTCTCTCTCTCTCTCTCACAGGACAAGAGTCAAGTGCAGGGAACGAACATCATCGGCCTGTCAGGACCGGTGCGGGATGAGGCTGGGGCGGTAGTGGTGGTGGGCGCGAACTACGACACAGATGGCGTGGGCAGCCCTCTGTGGGACAACGGGGCGGGCGTGGCGGTGCTTCTGGAAACGGCGCGGTTATACCAGGCTGCGGTGGTCACTCCTCGCCTCGCTACTCTCTTCGTGGCCTTTGATCTAAGCACTGACAGATACGGAGGCAAGGTAGGGAAGGGCTGGCTCAGGTCTATCTATCTTATCTACCATTTTCTCTGCTCTGTGGTGAATGCAATGCTTAGGGAACACCGCAGTAGACTCGTATGCAAGGTTTCTTTTTCTTTTTATGTGAGAGGTTTAGGTTTAAGAAAAAGATAGGAAGAAATCGGTTCTCAAATAGAGTGGTAGATGAGTGGAACGGACTCAGTAATCATGTTGTTAGTGCTAAGACATTAGGGAGCTTTAAGAGAAGATTAGACGGGTTTATGGATGGGAATGATAGGTGGAAATAAGTAGGTATATTTCATACAGGGACTGCCACGTGTAAGCCTGGTCGTTTCTTGCAGCTTCCCTTATTTATTTTATGTTCTTAAGAGATGTTGTGGCCTAATTAAGCAACAGAAACTAAATACAAAAACAAGGCCGGCTGAGGTGCCAATACCAAAATAGAACAGCCAAATAATCCAAAGTTGGAGCATAAGTGTCTTGAAACCTTCCCCTTAAGAGCTAAGTCACAGGAAGGAGGAAATACAGAAGCAGGCAGGGAGTTCCGGAGTTTACTAGAAAAAAGGACGAATGACTGAGAATACTAGTTTACTCTTGCATTAGAGAGGTGGCCAGAAGGATGGTTTTGGTCTCATCCCCACAAATCATGACCAACAGGCCTCTAGTGACGGCAGCGATGGTGGTGGCGGTGGTGGTGGTGGTCTGCCAGGCGCCTACAGTCTAGTGCAAGATTACCTGAGGAGCTTCGTGAGCCAGAACACTTCCACGGTGGGCGGCGCCATCGTGCTCGGGCCGCTCATGAATGTGAACCACGAGACTGGCTCACAAGGGTTCGACTCCCGACTGACGAAGGTGAGAGAGAGAGAGAGAGAGAGAGAGAGAGAGAGAGAGAGACTGTTTGGTTATGCAATGATGATGATTATGGTGATGAAAACACACACACACACACACACACACACCTCAAGTCATCCACCACCACCACCACCACCACCACCACCACCGCAGCTCTTCCCTGACGCCCAAGAGGAGGTGGCGGCGAGGGAGTACCGGGGTGACTTCGTGGCCTTGGTGTCTGGAGGGAGTGAGGCGGGGCGCACACTGGCCAAGGGGGTGATGGACAGCTACAGGGAGGTGAGTTATTGCTGCTTCTACTACTACTACTACTACTACTACTACTACTGCTATTATTATCTTATCACTTCCGCAAGTAACGATAATAATAACAGTGACCTCATTCATTCTACAGGTTGGAGGAAGACTAGTTGAATTCAGGCTGGGTAACCACTCCCACACACTCCTGCCCCCTTCCCTCCACGCAAGAGAGGCCGCTTACTTCTGGCAGTCTACCTTCAAGGGCCTCAAGTCACCCCTGCCAGCCATTCTCCTCACCGACACGGGTTCGAATCTCGCTCATTTAGTCATTGTTAGTGGATGGCGATGCTAACAACCAGATACTTCTCCCCCCCCCTCTCTCTCTCTCTCTCTCTCTCTCTGTTATCCATGTATTTATTAACCCAATTACTTCCACCAGAATCATAAAAACACCCTCGAAAAACTTAATTACTTCCACCAGTCAGCTAAAGCCGTATCTAAAGTACTTTGTTCCCTTCCCTCTAGAGACGAACCGGGCGTGGCCAAGGGACGCCGCGACGCGCACTCAACTGACGGAAGCACAGAGGGAGTTTCTTGACACCACCGTCGCTAGCCTCGTTCGCTTCCTCGTGCAGCGGCAACCCGTGGAGAGCGTGGAAGGTGAGGCCAGCAGAAAAACTTAATCAACCACTGACATTATTGAGATGGAGGAAACGAAAGAGAGAGGAATGAAAGGAATCGTTCTATTTTACGTATATGAAGCGGGTGAAGTCACGTCCTCAGATGAAATGAATGAAATACTAACACATTGAAAACCGGAAGTACACCAAAACATTAAACATCTACTTACTTTTCCACGGCAGCTTGTCTCACCACAAACACTTATGGAACACACGGGACAGGTTCTTCCATTTGAATTACTGGTGAGCTAAAAAAAAAAAACACCAAGATAACACAGGACACGCAGGACTTTACCCAACCTTCACTATCCTAAACAGGCTGAAGGAAAGAAGAGCGATCTCAGACTCAGTCGCGGAAAAATCTTGGCTGTCTTCTAAACGGGACGGTCACTAAAATATTTCTTCCATTTTTCATACACTCAATGTAATAAAAGTGTGACAGGTTTCTTAAGACAATATTTAGTTTTTCTATGTCAAAAAATCAAGGGTAGAAATTCTAAGCTTGGATATAAGTATTTGCCACGATGTAGATAATTTATGTATATATTCGTTTAAGTCTCCTTGCAGTATACCTCCCTTACATGGCTTATTACACACTGGATAATGAAGAAAATTAGATAAACTATTAACTGAGAGATACAAAGCTTACCTACGCCTCAAAATTGCTAAATAATTATGAATAACTTAATAATCAGATAACATTACAAAAGAACACAAAGGAAGCTGCAAAAAGTCATCACTCTGCACGTGGCAGTCACTTTTATAAAACCCAACTGCATATCTCCATCTATCATCCCCATCCACGCTAGATGAAAACACTGACAAGCTTCCTCGAGAATTGGATAAACAGACAGACATAGGAGATGAAAAGACAAAGCTAAACTTCATGACTTCCCTATAACTCAATAAGAGGAACACGTTAAAGAACTGTTGTATATAACAGTGAAGAGGTTGAATTAGCCATGAGGAGGAAAATAAAAGGGAAAAAGAAAGGTGAAAAAAATAATATACTGCTTAATGGTTTCCAGAGTGCATTGTTTCATATCGTAGAGGAAAAAAATAAAAAGGAGAGGGAAAATATTTACAAACTGCTTAATTAAGTTTGTTTCCCGGCAGAGTGGCGTGAGGTGGGTCTGCTGACGGCACTGATGGTCTCCTGTGGCGTCAACCTCCTCCTGCTGGTTCACCTACACCACCTGTGCTCATCGCCCAACGCTGGCAGGAGACACGGGGACGCTCACAGCCCCTCAGAGACACTCAGCTTGCAGGACATGAAGTGTACAGCAAGTGATGATAAGAGTTCATTCACTGTTTTGTCATAGAGTGAAAGAAATGTGATATTATCTATGTATATATAAGCAAGATTTTTTTGTGCTCGTGAAAAATAAATTAAAAAAAGTGTTTATGGAAAGAAAAGAGAAAAACATACATATTTACTTATTTATTACAAGTATCACTGTGTATTATTTAACCTTCCCATCTCCCGTGTATCTTAGCACCTGTTTTTTTTTTTTTAATTCATATTAGGTAATGGCACAGCACAGTTACATTTTTTAATTCATTTTCTGAAACATATAACTACTACCAGTACTACTAATCTACTACCATTAACTACTTCGATGACTTCCACTACTCTATTGCAAAGGCACCAAAACGCACAAGAGCTTAAGACTATTATGGCCATGGTAACTTTTCAATTCTCTTTGCAAAACACACAATTACTACTTCTATTACTCTACTTAACTACTTCTCCACTACACTATTACAAAGGCACAACAACACACAAGGGCTTAAGGTATTACTGGCCATGGTATTTGCTCTCTATAACACTAGTAGAGCTTCTTCAAGGAAAACAAAGGGGGAGAAAGAAGTGCTTGGATACCCTACATAACCCCTTGCAGAGATTACATGTTAATACTTCAAAAATACGATAATTTATGAATACACAATACACTAATCACCTGGTATACAAACTTCATATTAATGCTGTTATCTAATTATGCATCAGTCATACTTATTCATACTTACAAACACTACAGATATACATAGTTACAAAATTACACATACAACACACACACACACACACACACACACACACGTACACAATAACATTATAAACCTATACATTCATCACACACACAGTAATTTCAAGTTCTCTCCATCACTCACAACCAAATACACCCAAATACACTGCTAAAGATCTATACACACATTTCCTATCACCACAAAGACAGCCATTAATGAGATATACATTTTTCCTTAATACTGCATGATTTTTTGGTGCATTCCTCAAATTGTAAAAACAGACAAATTACATTATGTTATGGATTCAAAAGATGTAAGTACTTAACTCGAACTTCCTGAAATAAGCTCAGATTCTGCAGGTCTTTGCTACATATATGCATGTGTCATTTGTTCTTAGTGTCCAGTCTTTAAAGTCCATTTGTCATACAGTAAAATCCCTCTTATCCGGCATTCGAGTATCCGGCAGCTTCAAGTATCCGGCACATTTTTCCCCGAGCCTTAAAATCAATAAAAAATCAATGTGTACTCATAAAATCGATTAAAATTCCCGCGCGAGGCATACTTTGTCCCATCGCCACCAGAGCGCACTGCTTCGCGCCACCTGCAGCCCACTGCACTGTGTTTACTCAGTGACTCAGTCCCGCGTGTGCACTGTTTATCGCCTGATGCCTGAAGTTGTAGAAAAGAGGAAGCGTGTTGTGGCAGCGCGGGTGGCGACGCGCGGCACGGCGATCAGCTGATCTTTGTTATGGTAAGATGCGTGAATGTAAGGTGGTGATTGTGGACATAATTTCACTTCTATTCAAGTAACCGGCAACTTCTGGTATCCGGCATGTCGGCGATCCCGTTGATGCCGGATAAGAGGGATTTTACTGTATTTGTCTTTAAAGCTGTGAATGGTCCTTGCACACACACAACTTCATCAGTCATTGTATGTGTGTGTGTGTGTGTGTGTGTGTGTGTGTGTGTGTGTGTGTGTGTGTGTGTGTGTGGTCAGTACAACAGTGCAGCCATCACAATCATTATCCACGTCGCTGTCACACTCACAAAAGACGCACCATCTGGGGAAAAAAAATATTGCATAAGTAATCTAGTCTGACTCTCCTTCATACTTCATTATAATTTTCAACTGCTTTGATATTTTCTATAAGCTAACTTACTTCTATCATCTTAGCATAACTTTTCCTAGACACAACATCTGGAGAAAAAATATATATCAGAAATCAGGTTTATCTCTCATATTTCTTTATCATTACTAAACAACACCTTTTACAGCCTCCAAGTCTCCCTATGTTTTTATTACCAGTCAAAGTTAACAGCACTGCATAGGAATGACTTGATTCTTCACTAATTCCTAAGTTCCTGTTTTTATTACCATTCAGTGGAGTAACAGAACTGCACAGGACTTACTTGATCCCTCACTGGTTCCTGGCCTCCTTTCAGCCTGCAGTTCAAAGAGAGTGTTAATGAGACCCTCACAGGTAAGGGAGATGGCCTGCTGTCTTTGGCGTGTCAGGAAGGCCTCGCTGGTGCAGGGCTGTGGACACTGCTCAGAGGACTGGCGATACACATCTGTGGGTAGTGGTGAGGGTGATGGTGAGGTTTGTTTGTGGTGAGCAAGGTTGGCTGAGGATGCTGTGGTGTTGAGGCTTGTTTGTGGTGAATGCAGCTGGTTGGATCATAGTGGTGATGGATGTGTGCTGATGGTGAATGTGACCAAATAATCAAGTAGCGGTGATGGTGTTTTCATGGTTCTGGAGGTAATTTAACAAGACTTCTACACCATAAATAAAGAAAACATCCATGAGGACCCAATTGATAATCTCTGTGGGCTTTAAAAACTCTCCTTATTAAAGTCACTAGAGTTTTCAAAGGTGTTTTCATGATTAGCTCTGCATCAGTGAAGAAAAATATAAGAACCTGACTAATCACTGTGGTCTTTTAAAACTGTTGAGACCAAGGCATAAGAACATGGAATCTGCAACTCAAATCAAGCGAAGAACTGGACTGGGTGAGGACCTGTGTCAGTGAGGAGGAGGGCTGGCAGGGCAGTGGGTTGGTCTGAGGGATGGAAGGTCCAGAAGGGGAAATGAGCCTGGTGGTCGATCATATCCAGTACGTGGGAGGTGACAGGAGCTGCCGTCTCCAGCACCATCTTCTGCACACGTACCAACCCCGCCTTCCGATGCTGAGGAAACACAAAAGTAGTCAGTAGATGTAACGCGGGTTTTCCAGGGTGTTTTTATGGTTCTAGTGGCAGATTAACAAGATTTCTACATTATGAACAGGAGAAACACTCTTGAAAACGTGGCTATTCATCTCTGTGGCCTTTGAAAATTATCGTGGTAAAAGAGCAAAGAGTTTTTTAAAAGAATTTAGGAGAATTATACCTTTGTGTAGTTATCCATAAAGGTCTGGGCGAGGTGTTTACTTTGAGAAGTGCCTCGAGTAATCAGTGCCAGGAAGTTCCCCTTCGACTCATCCTCAATGATTTTCTTGTAAGCCTCGGGGAAGGTCTGTAGGGGGAAGAGAGGTTTGGGACGTGAAAGCTGGCAAGAGGAGACAGAAGGAAGATAGAGAAGAAAAGGAACAGGGAATGAGAGAAAAAGAAAGGTCGACCGAGGACGAAGAAAAGAAAAGAAGGAAGAAAAGGAAGGAAAAGAGAGATTATGGTAGTGACAGCTAGGAGATAGAGAGAACATAGCAGGGAGGCAGGGAGGAGAGACAGAGGAGGAGAAAAGGTACAGGAAATGAGCAGAAAGGAAGAAATATTAACAAGTATCTACAGAGAAGGAGGAAAAGACAGAAAGGAAGAAACATTTGAAAGAAGGACAAGGAGGAAGAGGAAGTGAATGAATGACAAGAAGAGATAATAGCGATAAGAAGCTGTAACACACACACACACACACACACACCTGACTGAAGCCATCTGGAAGGTGCTGAGTGTTCGGATTCATACTGAACCTCGTGATGGAGTCGAGAATTATTGCACCACCAAAGTTTAACAGGGACTGGTTGAGGTGCGGCCACAGCCATTGGTGCACGAAGTAGTAGAAACCAGGACGACCCGCCTTGCTATCACTCTGAAGTAAACAAAGGGTGTGGTTATTCAAGTCTTCGGGAGGCGACGAAAGGATGCAGTGTTGTGAAGCAGTGAGCCTCTATCTGAAACGTTCCGGAGTTTTGTCTCACCGCTTCGAATAGGCTTGTTTATCATTGGTATGTTATGATTTTATTTCCACAAAAGAAAAAAAAAAACGAGGGATAAAAAGTAAGAAGGAAAGGAGCAGGGAATGAGAAGAAAGACCGAGGGATATAAAGGAAAAGAAAGGTGAGAAGGAAGAAAAGGAACACGAAAAATAAGAAAGGTTAACTGTTAATGAGCATCTGTAAGAAGTAAAGGAGAAGGAAAGAAAGAAGGAAAGTTTATAATATGAAAGACGAGGAAGAGAAAGGATACAATGAAAGAAGACATGCAAGTGGTGGGTGTGACACAGGGGAGGCGCAGAGGGCGACTCGCTGTGGTCACCCCTAATGGAGGCAGGCAAAGAAGAAAGCCATTATTTTCTTGTCAGCCACTACTATTATATTTTTCTCCCCCTTGGCTAAAGTGAACAACAATGACAACAACGAAGAAGAAGAAGAAGAAAAAAAAAAAAGATAAAGAAAACAGAGACGCCGAGGACAATGCTGAAGACAAACATACGAACAAAAACCAGCAAAAACAAACACCAGCTCCTCACCCTAAAACAAAACAGGAAAAAAAAAAAATACAGTAACAAAAACACACTAAACACCTTACACATTCCTTAGTGTTGAAACCAAAGGCGAGGAAAATGACGTTGCAGTTGAGTTAGGCTTCCTTCTTATTCCTCTGAGTATTGTGAGTGAACGAGAAGTAAAATCAAGTAAAAATAACCATAAAACACACCCTATATTCTTTCGTGTTCAGGTCAAAGGCGACGAAAATAACAGTGCGGTTTCTGGTGAAATGTCCCTCCGGCTGCGTTTCCTTCATGTAATTCCTTGCCACCTCCAGCATCGCCGCCACGCCCGCCCCGTTGTCCTCCAGAGGGTTGTGCCGCAGGGACGTGTCATAGTCCGCCCCCACCAGCAGCAGGGGCCCCTTGCCTGACCCCTCTGCCACCCCTACCACGTTTTCTCCGACAATCTGCAAAGAGGAGAGTTGTTTTTCTTGGTTTTCCTTGTGTTACTTCTACTTCTCCTTGTTCCTTATGTCACTCCTTCTCCTTCTCCTCCAGTTCCTTTGCAACTCCTTCTTCTTCTTCTTCTTCTGTCCCTTATGCTACTCCTTCTCATCTTGTTCCTTTATCATTCCTCTTCTGGCCTGTTTAACCTTTCATTTATCTATCTGTTTACTTGTTATTCTTTGTTTTCTTTTGTATTCCTTTACATTTGTCTTTTACCTCCTCTTCCTCTTATTCTTTATTCCTCTCTTCCTTCTACTTCTTTACTATTTCTACTACTACTACTACGTATTAAATTATTAAGAATTTTGTTTTCCCGTTATCATGCACTCGAACTAAACAAACTAAACGTCTCTCTCTCTCTCTCTCTCTCTCTCTCTCTCTCTCTCTCTCTCTCTCTCTCTCTCTCTCTCTCACCGTTGTCGTTTGTCCATTGAGAAGCATGGAGGTGTTGAAGGAGTGACTAGCCACCTCAAGACCATACTCCCTAAACTTATCCTTGATGTAACTTCTTGCTGCCTCCCTCGCGCCCACATCCACGCCCGCGGGATGTCTGACGCTGGCGAAGTGCTGCAGGTGCGCCCCTAGCTGGTACACGTCTTGCCCCGCGCCTCCGCTTGCTGTAAAGGGAAGAGGTGTTTGGTTAAGCCTGGTGTGATATTTGTGTGTGGAAGTGTTTGGGTGATGGTGGTGATACTGGTGGTGGTAGAGTATTGGTAAAATTAGTTACGGTGGTAGTAGTAGTAGTAGTAGTAGTAGTAGTAGCAAAGATAGCTGACAAAGACAAAATAGTATGAAAGAAACTGTTGTTAGAGATTATCAAAGATACGATAATCTCTCTCTCTCTCTCTCTCTCTCTCTCTCTCTCTCTCTCTCGTACTAAAGAATGTTAATAACCAACATCGCATAGTGTGAAATGAGAGAGAGGAGGGGGGGGGAGGAGGAGGAGGAAGAGGAGGAGGAGGGAAAGATTATGCACTGATGTATCCGGGAACACAACACATCACAGTATCCAGAAACACAGCACATCACAACAGTAAAGTGTGTTGCATGTGTTGCGTGTTTGTCCTTGAGTGTTTAGGGAGTGGCTGGGTGTTGATTGAGTGATGGTGATAGTGGAGGAGGAGGAGGAGGAGGAGGGAGCAAGTGATAAACAAACAGAGGTGCTGATAGTGGTGGTGATGCTGTAGTAGTAGTAGTAGTAGTAGTAGTAGTAGTAGTAGTACAAGAAGAAAAAGAAAATCAACATAAACTAATATCAAATGTAAAACGGATACAAAAAATAACTAATACCACTGCTGTA